>NC_133656.1:144145354-144380349 GCF_009905375.1 Apium graveolens | reverse complement strand
ATAATTTTATAAAAATTATCGAGCCTAGAAATAATTTAAAATAATATTTTAAAGCTCGAAACATTTTTCGGAATTTTTAACTCATTTTAAATAATTAAATCTAATTATTAATCAATTAAAATCAATTAATTAATTATTAATTAATCATTAATTATAAATTAATCGATTAATTAAAAAATTAAAAACTAATTAAAATTAATTAATAAAATAATTTTGATTTATTTTTGAATAAATAAATAATTAAAATAATTTTCTGAATTAAATAAATAATTTTTCTAATTTTTAAAATAATAACTATCATTTCTTAAATTTTTTAAACAAAAATCTAATTTTTGTAATATTTTAAAACAGAAATCCATGCTTTGCAAGATTAGCAAAAATAGGTACCAACCTGCATTTTTGCCATCTTCCCCGACCCCGTCGCCGGTTGCCGGCCGGACGCCATTAACGGCATTCCGAGCTTTTTCGGTGAGCCAAAATCAGTCCAGAATTCAACCAAAACACAGGCGTATGATCTATGCAATCCCAGAAACACATCTGCAGGGTTCGTTCTTGCAAACAACACTTCGTTTGTCCGAAAAAGGCGACCAAAGCTTCCGCCGCCGTCGAGTTTTAAAACTCCGGCGAGCACGAATGTTCATCCTCTGTTCAATCCAATCATATCACTCAATTGCTTATCACACGATCTGTTTAATGGTATAAGTCATACTTCCCAGGTTTAACGAGTCAAAAATCCGGCCAAAATTTAAGTTTTCCGGTGAGTTCATTCAAGAACACCAAGAACACTCAAACTCGAGAATCAAACCAACTTTTCTACATGATGCAGAACTCAAAATCTGACATATTATATACCAAATTGACCAGAAAAACATATTCTACAACATGGAAGCATCAAATCACATCAACAACATCAAGAATAAATTTTCATAATTTAATTATCAAATAATTCGAATATAAATTACATAAGAAAATTACCGTGATTTCTGGGCAGAAACTGATGATTGATTCAGAAAGAAGATTTCGAGAGCTTCGTTTTGATATGCTGCACGCCCGAATCGGAGTTCGATAACGCCTTCGTTCGTGTGTTTGATTCTCGGGAACGTATCGGTTTCTCGGGGTTTTCTCAATATTTACGGTATTTTAACTGATTGCAAATGAATAAACGGAATAAACGAAATAATAAATAGGCTATTTATATTTATGAAATATTGGATCGTTCTGGATCGTTTTGGATCATTAAATTAGTTGCTTAGCCGCTAAGTAACTGTAAAAATGATACAATTCAATACCAGAATTGGATAATTATCAAAACCGGGCTTTTTATAAAACACCATAAACGAAAATAACGTAAAAATATCCCGTCTTTTAAGAATACGGGTTTTGTTGATTACCGAAATGATTATCATATTGAAAATATTGCATCGGGCCGCGCACGGGTCAAACCGTAATCCGGATTGAAAAAGTCAAAACACGGAAAATGTCCGGAATTACCAGATTAGGTTTGGAAGGAGTTTTCGGAAGAGTTTCGGGTTGTAAAAATGCAAAACGGTTGAAGTTGGAAGATTCCCGGCTCCATAAATAATTTTAATTATTCTGAAAATATTAATAATTCATAAATCATTATAAAATCATATAACACTCCAAAAATTACCAGAAAAATACCACAATTATCTATATTTTATTCTGGACATATAAAAATTCAAATATTCAAATAATGTCACATATAAACATTCAGACATCAATTCCACTTTTCAGATAATTCACCATAATTCACATAAAATCACATAAACAATTCCGAAAATAATAATAATATTTGAAAATATATGGGATATTACACAACCTTAAGAACCAGAATTGCAAGAATCTGAAGACATGGAAAAATGATCTGTGTGATGAGTGGGAATCCTCAGTTTATTGAAGCTAAGATAGAAGAAGATATGAGCATAAAGCTATTGCCAAAAAAGAGGCAAATTCAAAAGAAGAATGAGAAGCATGCCTCTACTACAACTGAACTGAAAATGGCTGATAAAACCGAGAAGAAAGAAGAAAAGCCTGAGTGGGCCAAAGGGAATAGGGTAAAGTTCAAAGAAACAAGTGCTACTGAAAAGGAAAGTAAACCATCTCAATCTGTGACAACAAGTCAACCAACTGTAACCACTATGGAAGCAGCTGAAATCAAGGTAAACCATGAGGTCAACTTTCATGGTGAACCTATTGTGCCAAATGATGAACTTATAGATTGGGATAGTTTACCAATCCCTGATCTAAACATACCATTTCTGTAATAACCCCAAAATTTTGAACTTTTTGTAACCCTTATGAATAGTGTTTTTGCTGATTATGCTGAATAAGAAAACTTTTCATGCCACCCTATGTAGGGGTTCATTTATTGTTATTCTGAGATCTTATTAGTACTCTGTATGGTATATAAGTGTATGTAAAGATCGTCAGAATCCAAATTCGAACACTTTGATTTTTCCGAAAAATCCACCAGATACCGAAAGAATTGAGTATAAGGTCACAGGATAAAAATGATTTGAATTCAAGGATTATAGAGAGGATCATAAAAGGAATATAATGTATTGAGAAAGGTTAAGGAAACCCAAGTAATAAGATCCCGGGTATGATCCCTCAAACGATAAACAAAAACGAAAGTTAAGCGAACCGTATAGCAGATCAGCGGTCATTAGCCAAGTAATTAGGAGCTAATCAAAGAGGTTAGTGATGATGATGTCATCAAACCAATTAGAAGAGGACAAGCATGGGAAGATGACATAAGAATGATGACCTAAGCATGACCAAAAAGGAAGGAAGTGTGGTTGATTTCAAGCCACACAAAAATCACCATGATTAAAAGGTAATTAATTAAAACAAAAGGCAAAAACAACCAAAAAACAAATCATAACACCAAAAACACAAAGTTGACTTCCCATTTTCAAGCAAAAGCTCTCGGTCCCTTCCATTTTGCAAGAAAAGAAAAACCCAAATCCAAGTTCCAAGCTTCATTAATTTGTGAGGTAATTATCTAAGGTTTCTTGTGCATAGATATAGATATCCTATAAGTATAAGCTTCAAATTCCTTCACAATCTCTTCCTAAAATTCATGGAAGAAGAGGGTGAATAGTGTTTTTCAAGAACTTGAAATTTTGTTCTTGAGTTTTTGTTTAGATTAAGCTTTGGTAAGGACTTTCAAGGGTAATTCCAAGCTCCTTAGTTACTTTTACTCACCAAGGAAGGTATAATCTCATACCCTAGCCCTACTTTTGTATATTTAGAGTTTTTGTGTTTGGAATGGTTCATGAGAAGCTTGATTATTGTGTATTTAGAGATGTGTTGGTTTTGTAATGTGTTTGGAGTTGTAAATCTTGTTGATTAGTTAAAGAACTTATGTAAGCTTTTAGTTCATGATTGGGAAGTAGTATAAATTGGAAAATTGAGTTGTTGGGGCTGTTGTAGTTTTGTATGGATGGAGTTTGGTTGTATGGTTGAATTGTGGTTGATTTGTGTTTGATTTGGAGTAGGATAAAATTGGTAATCTCGTAAACATAGCTGTCGTAATGTCCGATTACCCTAGACTGTTTTTATTTTTAACATTAGGACCCGTGAACTCACTTTTAGGTTTTGACCATTGCCCTGATTAGATAGTTCATGTTACGAGCTTCGTTTTGATATGTGGTTCGTTTGAATCCGATGTACGGTTTAGGAGAACGGCCGTTTTAAGTAACGCGTTTCGCGAACGAACCATTACCCCTCGCCTTACTTTGAAACATTGGTTAAAGACCTCAAATGACTAATTGGAGTATGAAACATTTATATATAGTGGATTAGGCAGTTGGTAAGGTACTCACAAAAGAATCGCCTTAAATATTAATGGTTAATTTATTAAAATGGTGGAGCCGAGGGTACTCGAGCGACTTAAGAGAATCATTAAGCGCAAAGCAAGCGTTAGAGTCTAATTGGTTAAAGTATAGATTCTTAAGTGACTTTGGTTTAATTCCAACTTATATATGGTTTATAGGTTACCAGACTCATCCCAGGACTTTTACCACCCCCAGTCGCTCAGGCAAGTTTTCTACCTGTTATACTGTTGTTGTGATGTACATATATATATGCATTATCTTGTGATAGATGCATGTTGGTTAATTAGCAAATTTTGCGATATATTGAAGCATGCTGATATGGTATATATATGCATGTCTATTTCATAATCTGGTTATCTATCTGTTGATTTCAATGCTTATAGTTGCATAATACCTATGCTAGAGATAAGCAGTAGTTGTGTATACCCTAATATAGGGAACCCAAAGGTGAACATTTTCTAAAACCGGGAGTCGGTGTTCCAGAGTATATTATATATTTATATATATAGATATAGTCTTCAAAACTATTAATTGAATAAGGTTTATTCGATAACTTTATTTTATTTAATGAATATAACTTGAATATTCATTCGAGGACTTATGACTCAGTTTATATTATTTAATGAATATTACTTGAATATTCATTCGAGGACTTATGATTCAGTTTATATTATTTAATGAATATTATTTGAATATTCAATTGAGGACTTATGACTCCGATTATTTACTAAATAATATTCTTTATTTTATTAGAATAATGTTTCGATAATCAAACTTATTTTCGATTATTCAAATAAAGATAGTACTTTCGTATAAGTATATCTTTGGTTATTTAATATTCATTTCAAGTATGAGTTTAAAACTTCTACTTCAAGTTATTTATATAGAAATTATCCTTATGGGAATATTATTTAAATATAATTCAGATATTTTCTAATATATCGGGACTAATTTATTTCATTAAATCAGCATTACTCCAAACATTCTTAAAAAAAATTTCGAGTCTTCAAAATGATTTTAAAAGTTAGAGCGGATCCCAAAACTCATTTTTATATTTAAGATCTTCCTTTCAAAGGGGATTTAAATACTCGCTCAAAACCTGAGGGATCCGGCTCTGTGGTGTATTTTATATTCGCAACGAGGTTGCTGTTTTGATAAATGAATAAATTACTTACCCAACGTTCGGGAAGTAAGTCCATCTATTGAGTCGGCATAAGCAACATGGGCTCAGTGGGCGTCCATGAAAGTGTAAGTGGCTCAGTGGGAGTCCATCAAATGCGTAAGTGGCTGAGTGGCAGTCCAGCGTAAGGTCCTATGCGGCCAGGGTGATGACCAGTGGGGAATTCATCCATCTACTAGTAGAAAAGGTTACTTATTTGTATCTTTGCCTGATCAGCAAGATATCGGGTTTATGCCAAAATTCTTTTCCTTTCCAAAATTCATTGGATGTTACAAACTCTGTTCATATTTTACATAACAGAGGTTTCCAGGAAATGTATAAGAGATATATATATGGATATATATATCGGGACTAATAAAGTATGTCGTAACTTCATTTCATTCAATAATATATCAAAGATTGAATTTATTCAAGTCTTAACTTGTGGTCTCATCTATGGGATGACCTTTTGAAACCTATAATACTTTGAACATTGGTAGTTCAAGTAGCTTTATAAAATGGTATAAGTATAGTGAAGTAATTGGTAACTTCATCTTCCTTTAAGCTTATATCCAGTAAGTAATTACCTTACACTTGATAAAGGTTTCCAGTAAGTTATCCATTTAGATACTTGCATTATTGTTTACACTATATATTATCTTGCGAGCTGTAATGCTCACTCTTGCTTCATTTCTTCATCACACAACAACAGTTAGGAAAGATGGCCAGACTCAAGCAGACCCAGCGCAAGCGCGTGGGAAGCATCCCGCATCTTCCCGTTGATATTTTAGCTGCTATAGCTGCAGAGGTAGATCTATTGGTAGATCAGGCATTCTACTTTTGGGAACCAATTATGTATAATATAACTTGTGGCAGATAATGGCAATTAACTGTAAACTTATCAAGTAATCATTTTGGGTTGTAATAACTTTTAAATTGTGGATTCAAGGACTTGTACTTATTTTAATTTCATCTCTGAGACTATAACGGGTTGTGTGTGTGTTAGTGTGGGGTCACAGCATGAGGTTATTTATTATTAATTAAGTTAAGTGATATTGTGGAAAGAAAGACCGTAACGAACCGGATCCCCGACCCCGGATCTGGGGGTGTTACAGAAATGGTATCAGAGCTAAGCGTTATAAACCTCAGAGATGATGCGACGATATAATAATAAACTCACAAATATAATAAGAACTCTTGCCAAGTTCATAGTCGGACTACTTAAAGTAGCACTGACAGTTAAAACCCTTATGGGAACCCTTATAAGTATCATGATAGTAACTTAGCTCGTTTAATGTGTAGGCTCATGAGATAGAGGACCCAGAGATGTTCGAGCGTGAGCATGATGAGGAGGACCCCTCAGAGGAGTCAGAGGCGGAGGTTGTGGCGATTTCAGATGAGGAGGACCCGGATGAGGTCCTAGTAGCTGAGGAGCATGTCAGAGCTATGGTAGAGTACACTGGTACCCCTTTACCCTCACTCCCTGGTCAGAGCTCCTACCCCTCCACCACTATCTTGGAGCCCTTATGATGACAGCTCTAAGACCCATACTTCCGAGCCTAGGCCGACCGAGGAAGTACCCCCAGCGGCTCCGGATTCACCACCTCTCGACCCTGCCCATAGACAGTCTTTGTTAGCTCACGGCTATGCTCATGATGTACTGAGGACCCGAGTGGCTATTGCTGAGGCTCGGCTGGATGAGGTCAGGAGGGAGTTGGATGCAGAGAGGGCGGGTAGGCGTGCCCGAGCTTATGAGACTAGGGCTACTATACCCCGATCCTTGAGGAGGGAGCTGACGGGGATAGAGCTCACGGCCCGAGCGAGACTCCGATCGCTCCAGGGGGACAGGCATGGTAGGATCTCCAGACGGCAGGCTGACTACATCTTCCGTCGTGCGATGAAAAAGGTGTGGGAGTTGACCCGCTCCTGTGTGTGATTCAGGACCGGTGATGGGATAGTCTAGTTGTCTAGTTAGTCGAGGCCATAGTAAGAGCCAATTTCCGGGATAGTTGACTTGTATATAGCATCACTTTCTCTGACTAGACATATAGACTCTTGTATATCACTTTTGGGCAGATGGTTGTAGCACTGTTGTACTTTGACCAGATCAAACTATGTATTTCTCGCATTATGTATATATTTGTTTCCTTTCAATTCAGTTCCTTAGTGACGAGATCACTGTTTTTATCATTATTATTACTGCACTTCTTATTAGAACTGTCATAATATAATAGAATTGGGAGATACATTCCCCATTATAAAACTGTGCAAGGCACAATGTTGTGTATGATTGTGACCTAACATTGAATTTCCCAAAAAATTTTATCAGTATCATGCCGCCAAGAAAGATTGGAACTAGGGCGAACCCTGGATCTGAGGACCAGGAAGCCATACCAGGACGATAGGAACCAAGAACACAGTGAAGAGGAAGATGAAGATTATGTTGAACAGGATGACTCCCTGATGAGAGGAGAAGGAAACATATGATGTTGAAGGATTTGAGATAGAGGCTGAAGAAGGAGAAAATGAGGTTGAGCAACCAGTACCAAACCCAGGCATGGATCCCAATGGGACAGTTCATGCAACTACTAAGGGCAGAGAACTTGGAACGTCAACCCAACCCACTCCCTCAAGGAAATAACAATGTTGTGGCAAACTCCTTCAGGGCTTTCAAGTCCCTTAAGCCCCTTGAGTTCCACGGATCAGCCGACCCAGTTGAGGCAAGAGCATGGTTAAAGGAAATGGAGAAATCCTTTGAGATTCTGAGTACTGATGAGGCACAGAAGACTGTATTTGCTACCTACCTTCTGAAAGGAGAGGCCAACTACTGGTGGGAGGCCAAGAAAAACATGGAGAAAGATGCTATTATAACCTGGGAGAGGTTCAGTCAGTTGTTTTTGGGAAGTATTTCCTGAGGTTATGGAGAACCAGATGGAGCTCAAGTTCTTGGAGCTAAAGCAGAATAACTTTTCTATAGCAGAGTACGAAGTAAAATTTACCGAGTTATCAAGGTTTATGCCGGAGTTTGTGAGCACCGAGGAAAAGAAAGCTAGAGGTTTCAGCAGGGACTGAAACCGTGGATTCAGAATAGGGTAGCAATCCTTGAGCTTACGGATTATGCCACTTCTGGTGTAAAGGCAACAACTGTAGAAGCCGGAAGTGAACAGATGCAGAAGGAAAGAGGGAATAAGGGAATAAAGAGGAAAAGTATGAGCATAGGGTCGAGGTTCCGCAGGTGGGAGCTTCCCAACTAGAGTTAATAGAGGAGTAGTGTCCCTACGGGGAAAGAACACTGGGTTTAAGCGGCCAATGAGTGTGAATGTGGGCTAGAGCGGCCAGAAGTCAAGAATGTCCCTATTCCAACCAGTCTCGACCCCATTGCCAGCCTGTCACACTTGTGGAAGGATGCATACTGGGGAGTGTAAAGGAAAGCCGGTAACCTGCTTTAAGTGCGGTCGAGAGGGTCACTATTCAACTAAGTGCCTTCATCAACCCCTGCTGTCATTCCAACCACCACTTGTCATCAGTGTGGACGCCCGGGTCATTGGAAGAATGCCCAATGAACAAACCAGCAGCTTCAGCCAGCAGGGCTGCCTCCAATAAGCCACTACTGCGAGGACTTTCAACATGACAGTCCAAGATGCTATGAAAGACTCAGATGTGATAGCAGGTACCCTTTCTCTAAATTCAGTCAGTGCAAATGTTTTATTTGATTCGGGAGCAACTAAATCTTTTATATCAAAGGACTTTGCGCATAAACTAAGACTTAAGACTAACCCTTGATAGAATCCATACAAGTAGAAATAGCCAATCATGAAATTATTCCTGTTAACCAGATTCACCCCGCCTATGAGTTAGGCATAGGGGAACAATCTTTTGTTGATCTGATTCCTTTTAAATTAAGGAGTTTGATGTAATTTTGGGAATGGACTGGCTATCTAGCAATGATGCTCAGATAGACTGTAAGGGGAAGAAAGTTAAGTTGAATATCCCAGGGAAGAAAGAAGTCATATTTAGAGGAAAGAGGCAGACGCAGAAATTTTTGACCATGGCCCAGGCCAAAAGGATGCTACAAAAGGAAATGAGGCTTACCTAGCCTATGTGGTGGACACGCAGAAGGAGGTGCCCAACTTACAAGATATTCCGGTAGTCAACAAATTTGAAGATGTATTCCCACAAGACCTTCCGGGATTACCACCCGATAGAGTGATTGAATTTGCTATTGAGTTGGCCCCAGGGACGGCGCCAATTTCAAAGGCACCTTATCGGTTATCCCTATTAGAAATGAAAATTAGCTACTCAATTGCAGGAACTCTTGGATAAGGGTATGATAAGACCCAGTGTGTCTCTGTGGGGAGCACCAGTATATTTTTTAAGAAGAAATGGGAGCATGAGGCTGTGCATCGACTACCGAGAGTTGAACAAGCTAACCATAAAGAACAGGTACCCGTTACCTAGAATAGACGATCTGTTCGAACAGCTAAATGATGCTGTTTATTTTTCCAAGATTGACCTGAGAACTGGATATCACCAACTAAAGATTAAACTGAAGATATTCCCAAGGCCGCGTTCCGTACCAGGTATGGGCACTATGAGTTCTTGGTAATGTCCTTTGGATTAACCAACGCCCCAGCGGCTTTCATGGATTTAATGAACAGAGTATTTAAGAAGTACTTGGACAAGTGTGTGATAGTTTTTATCGATGATATTTTAATCTACTCAAGGACTGAGGCAGAACATGCAGGCATTTGAGGATAGCTCTAGGAATACTCAGAGAGGAACAGTTATTTGCCAAATTCTCGAAGTGTGAATTCTGGTGGAATGAAGTACAGTTTTTAGGACATGTGATCAATAAAGAAGGAGTATTGGTCGACCCCTCCAAGATAGAGGCGATCTCAAATTGGAAAAGGCCAACCACACCCACAGAGGTAAGAGTTTCATAGGATTGGCCGGCTACTATCGTAGATTTGTACAACTTTGCGAAGATCGCAGCCCCTTTGACACTTACTCGTAAGACAGAGATGTTTGAATGGACGGAAAAATGCGAGAACAGTTTTCAGGAATTAAAGAAAAGGTTGGTAACGGCCCCGGTGTTGGCATTGCCAGACGGAAAAGGAGATTTTGATATATAGTGACGCGTCACACAAAGGATTAGGGTGTGTGCTTATGCAGCATAGGCCTTAAATTTGGATTGCGTATGCGTCGAGACAACTGAAGGAATACGAGATTAGATATCCTACTCATGACCTTGAGCTCGCGGCAATAGTTTTTGCCTTAAAATTTGGAGGCACTACTTGTATGGAAAGTGCGAGATTTTCACAGACCATAAGAGCCTCAAGTACATATTTACACAGAAAGAGCTCAACATGCTAGAGGAGATGGTTAGAGCTAATCAAGGACTATGATTGTGAGATTCTCTATCATCCGGGAAAGCCAATGTGGTGGCTGATGCCCTTAGTAGGAAGGAAAGACTCAGAATGATAATGACTTCGGAAGAATTGATAAAGGATTTCGAGAGAATGGAAATAGAAGTAAAGGTAACCAGAACCGGAACTGAAAAGCTGTTTGAGATCTCGATGCAGCCAGAGTTATTGGAAAAGATTAGATTGTGCCAAGAGAATGAATGAAGGCAGAGATCAATGACTGGAGAAGAGATCCATACAGAGAGATGATAAAGGGATAATGAGGTACTTCTACCGATTTGGGTTCCGAACGTTCAAGGCTTAAAGACGACATTTTGGATAAAGCCATAGTTCAAGTTATTCCATTCACCCGGAAGCACCAAGATGTATAGGGATTTGAAGGAGTATTACTGGTGGCCCAACATGAAGAGGGACGTAGCAGAATGGGTAAGCAAATGTTTGACTTGCCAAAGAGTGAAGGCAGAGCACCAGAGACCCAGTGGACTTTTACGACCCCTGGAGATTCCCGAATGGAAATGGGAACAGATAGCCATGGATTTTGTTGTCGGCTTACCAAGGACGAAAGCCAACCATGATGCCATATGGGTGATTATAGACTGACTGAAAAGTCAGCTCATTTCATTCCTATCAATGAGAGATACACAGTCGATAGACTGGTGGACATTTACCTTAAGGAAATAGTGACGCGACATCGAGTCCCAGCGTCCATTGTCTCAGACCGAGACCCCAGGTTCAACTCCAGATTTTGGAGGAGCTTTCAAGAATGTGCGGGGACCAAGTTAAATATGAGTACCACTTACCATCCCCAGACGGATGGGCAGAGTGAAAGGACCATCCAGACACTAGAGGATATGTTGAGAGTCTGTGCAATAGACTTTAAAGGAAGTGGGATGATCACTTGCCGTTGATCGAGTTTTCTTATAACAATAGCTTTCATGCTAGCATCGAATGCCACCTTATGAGGCCCTGTACGGAAGAAGGTGTTGATCTCCCTTATACTGGGATGAAGTAGGAGAGCGGACAATGCTCGACCAAAGTGGTCCAAAGGACCAAAGACATAGTGGATCTCATCAGAGGATGGCTGGTAGCAACCCAAGACAGACAGAAGAAATATGCAGACCTAGCCCGAGGACAAGGAGTATGAAGTAGGGGACTTAGTAATGCTAAAGTATCCCTTGGAAGGGATTAATGAGGTTTGGAAAGAAAAGGAAACTAAGCCCAAGATTCATTGGACCTTTTGAGATACTAAGACGGATTGGGAAGTTGGCTTACGAGCTAGCCTTACCCCCGAACCTGCAACAAGTTCATAATGTGTTCCATGTGTCAATGCTAAGGAAGTATCATCGGGATGCCAGACATATAGTGGAGTACGAGCAGGTGGATATGCAACCAGATATGACTTACGTTGAGAGACCAGTTGTAATAACCCCAAATTTTAGAATTTTTGAAACCCTTATAATAGTGATTTTGCTGAATAAGAAAACTTTCATGCCACACTATGTAGGGGTTCTTCTATTGTTAGTCTGAGATCTTATTATGACTTTATATGGGATATAAGTGTATGTAAAGATCGTCAGAATCTAAATTCGAACACTTTGATTTTTCCCGAAAATCCACCAGATACAGAAAGAAGTGAGTATAAAGTAACAGGATAAATAGGATTTAAATTCAAGGATTTTAAGAGGGGATCATAAAAAGGAATATAATGTTTGAGAAAGGTTAAGGAAACCTAAGTAATAAGATCCCGGGTATGATCCCTCAAACGATAAACGAAAATGAAAGTTAAGCGAACCGTATACAGATCAACGATCATTAGCCAAATAATTAAAAGCTAATCAAAGAGATTAGTGGGGATGATGTCATCAAACCAATGAGAAGAGGACAAAAGAGGGAGGGTGACATCACATGGTGACATAAGCATGACCAACCAAGTGTGTTGTTGGATGATTGTGAGCCACACAATATTTACCATGGTAACAACCTAATTAACAAGGAGAAAATTATTTGGTCTCGGCTTTTCCATTCTTTGCTCTCGGCTTTTCCATGAAAAGCAAAGGAGAAAATTTCAAAAATCAAGCTACACACCTTCATACTTCAAGAGGTTTGTTTCTTTAGCTTCCATAATTCATAACTAAGATGAGCCATAAGTTTAAGCTCAAGATTCCATGTTTAACATGGCTAATCAATTCATCAAATTTCTTGGTGAATAGTGTTTTCAAGAAACTAACTTTGTGTTTTCTTATGTTTTCTTCAAGATCCAAGCTTAGTAAAGATAGTTAGTGGTTATTTAAGGCTTCCTAAGTGATTCTCCACTCTCCAAGGAAGGTATAACCCCTCCAAACCCTAACTTTACTTTGAGTATTAGGTTTGGTTTTGTTTTTATAGTTCATGAGAGTATGATTCTTGTATGTTTAGAGTTTGGATGGAATTATAATGATTTTGGGTTATAAATCTTGGTTGTTGGTTGATGAACCTTAAGTATAATTAGTAGCTCTTATTTGAGTTTAAATAAGTTGGAAAAATCATGAGGTTGTGGACTGAGTTAGTAAGGTTTGGATGAAGTTTGGTGGTATTGGTGGTTATGGGTTGATTTGTGGTTGATTGTGGTTGATTGGAGTAGTTTAAAATTTGGTAATCGCGTAAACATTGCCGTCGTAATGTCCGATTTACTTTAAGACTGTTTTGTTCTTAACAATCAGGACCCGTGAACTCACTTTTAGGTTTTGAGCATTGCCATTATTAGATAGTTCATGTTACGAGCTTCGTTTTGATATGTGGTTCGTTTGAATCTGATGTACGGTTTAGGAGAAACGACCGTTTTAAGTAACGGCATTTCGCGACCGAACCATTACCCCTCGCCTTACTTTGAAACCTTGGTTAAGGACTTTAAATGACTAATTGGGGTATGAAACAATTATGTTAAGTGGATTAGGCAGTTAGTAAGGTACTCGCGAAAGAATCGCTTTAAAATTCTTAATGGTTAATTTATTAAAAATGGTGGAGCCAAGGGTACTCGAGCGACGTAAGTGAATCGTTAAGCGCAAAAGCAAGCGTTAGAGTCTAATTGGTTAAAGTCTAGATTCTTAAGCGACTTTGATTTAATTCCAACTTATATGTTGTTTATAGGTTACCAGACTCGTCCCAAGCCATTTATAACCCCAAGTCGCTCAGGTAAGTTTTCTACTCGTTATACTGTTGTTGTGATGTAAATATATGTATATGCATTATCTTATGACAAGTGCATGATTGTTATTAGCAAATCTTGCGATATATTGGAGCATGTGATATGGTATATATGCATGTCTGTTTCGTAATCTTGATATCTAATTGTTGATTCAATTGCTTATAAGTTGCATAATACCTATGCTAGAGATAAGCAGTAGTTGCGTATACCCTTAGTATAGGGGACCCAAAGGTGAACATTTTTCTAAACCGGGGGTCGATGTTCCCGAGTATAATATATATATATATATATATATATATATATATATATATTGATATAGTTTTCAAAACTATAAATCGAATAAGGTTTATTCGATAACTTTATTTTATTTAATGAATATTATTATGAATATTCATTCGAGGACTTATGACTCTGCTTACTTTATTTAATGAATATTATTTTGAATATTCATTCGAGGACTTAAGACTCCGTTTATTTTATTTAATGAATATTATTTATAATATTCATTCGAGGTATTATGACTCCGCTTATTATTTAATAATATCCTTTATTTTATTAAAGAATAATGTTTCGATAATCAAACTTATTTTCGATTATTCAAATAAAGATAGTACTTTCATATAAGTATATCTTTGGTTATTTAATATCAATTTCAAGTATGAGTTTTAAAACTTCTACTTCGATTATTTTTTTTAAGGATTATCTTTATGAGAATATTATTTAAATAATAATATTCCGATATTTCTAATATATCGGGATTGATTTATTTTAATAAATCAGCAGTACTCCAAACATTCTTAAAAATGTTTTCGAGTCTTCAAAATGATTTCTAAAAGTTAGGGTGGATCCCAAAACTCATTCTTTTATATTTAAGATCCTCCTTTCGAAGGGGATTTAAATACTCGCTCAAAACCTGGGGGATCCGGCTCTGTGGTGTATTTTACATTCGCAACGTGGTTGCTGTTTTGAGAAAACAATTTGATTACTTGCCCAACGTTCGGGAAGTAAGTCCATCTAATTGAGTCGGCATAAGCGACAGGCCGGGGTACGGTCTATCAAAGTGTAAGTGGCTGGGTGGCAGTCCATCAACGTGTAAGAGGCCGGGTGGCGGTCCAGCACAAGGTCCTTATGTGGCCAGGGTGATGACCGGTGGGGGATTCATCCATCTACTAGTAGAAAAGGTTACTTATTGGTATCTTTGCCTGATCAGCAAGATATCAGGTTTATGCCAAAATTCTGCTTTCCAAATTCATTGGATATTGCAACTCTATTTATTATTTTTATAACAGAGGTTTTAAAGGAGTGTATGAATGTATATATATAGGTGTATATATATATATATTGGGGCTTAATGAAGTATCTCGTAACTTCATTATTTATAATGATATTTCAAGGATTGAATCTATTCAAGTCTTATCTTGTAGTCTCATCTATGTGATGAACTTTTGAAACTGATTATAACTTGAACGGTGGTAGTTCAAGTAGTATTTGGGAAAGATATAAGTATATTGGGGTATCTTGTAACTTCATCTTTTCAACTTATATCTGGTTATTGATTATCTTATGCATGACAAAGATTTTCAGAAAAATGTTGAGACAAGGTTAGATATATGAGATCACCTTCAACGATATTTTTATACAGTTATAAACTGGAACTCTGTGTATATTATACAGGTCAGAGGATTTCAAAGATTGTGAAAAGTATATATGTATATACTGTATATTTTGTGATTTGGTCGCATAAGAGATCAAACTTGGTTCATTTCTTTTGACCAAGACTTTCATGAGTACTATGAGAATGCTCATATATTGTTAATTATTCTACATATTATTTTGGTGGGCTTGTTGCTCACCCTTGATTTCTTCTTTCATCACACAACAACAGATAGACAAGATGAACAGGATCGAGCTCCCAATTCGCGAGCGAATAGGAAACGTTCCGCAGTTTCCTGTAGGCGTTGATGCCATTGTAGCTGAGGTAGGATCTACCAATAGGCTAGGCTTTCAACTTTGATGTACCAGACTTATGTATCTTTATCAATTATAATAATGGCAAAGAAATGTAAATCTATTCAGAAACCCTTTTAAGGTGTAATGGCGTATAATTTTGGAATAAAATGACTCGTGTTATTTTTGGATATTCATCTCTGAGACTATAACTTGTGGTGTGTGTGTTTATTGTGGGGTCACAGTACAGAGTAGTTGATTGTTTATTAAGATTGGGTGTTATTAAGGGAAATGGAACTCGTGACAACCCGGATCCCCGACCCCGGATTTGGGGGTGTTATAGAATTGGTATCAGAGCCAAGCGTTATAAACCTCAAAGATGATGTGACGTTAAGATAATAAGTTCACTAAGATAATAAGAACTCTTGCCAAGTTCATAGTCGGGCTACCTAACGTAGTACAAACAGTTAAAACCCTTATGGGAACCCTTATAAATATCGTGATAGAAGCGTAGCTCGTTATCGTATATGGTAGCGGGACTCCGAACCCTGAGGATGAGGAGCAACAGCGTGATGATGTTTTATTACTAATTGGAGATCGAATTGTGGATCCGATATAGCGTCCTAACGCAGGACCAGATGATGTTCATATTGAGGATGTAGCGGTTGAGGATGTTGTCCTAGAAGGGATTGTGGCTGAGGAGGATTCCGTGGAGGATCCTGACAAGAATGAATAAAGGACCACTGAGGAATTGATGGCCATGATTAGGGAAACTACCAGAGGTAGGATTAGCCGGTCTCTACCGGAGGTTCGTTCAAGTTTGTAAAGATAGTAGCCCCTTTGACGCGGCTTACTCGAAAGACTAAGAAGTTTGAATGGACTGAGAAATACAAAAAAAGCTTTTAACAACTAAAGCAAAGGTTGGTGGAGGCCCCTATGTTGGCGTTGCCGGATGAAAAAGGAGATTTCGTGAATTGTAGTGACGCTTCGCATAAGGAATTAGGGTGCTTCTTATACAGCACAGCAAGGTAATCGCGTACGCGTCAAGATAATTAAGGGAATATAAAGTTCGATATACCCACCCATGAGCTTGGGCTCGTGGCAATAGTTTTGCCCTAAAGATTGGAGGCACTACTTGTATGTAGAGAAGTGCGAGATTTACACAAGCCATAAGTGCTCTAGTGCATTTTCACGTAGAAAGAGCTCAACATACGCTAGAGGAGGCGGTTAGAGCTAATCAAGAATTATGAGTGGAAGATTCTTTATCATTCGGGGAAATCCAATATGGTGGCTGATGCCCTTAGTAAAAAGGAGAGGCTCGAGATGAGAATGTCTTCGGAAGAGTTGATAAGAGATTTTGAGAAAATGGAAATAGAAGTGAAGGTAATCGGAGCCGGTACTGAAAGGCTGTTTGAGATTGTAATGCAGCCCGAATTATGGGAAAAGAAAATCATATTGTGCCAAGAAAAAGTGATGAATGAAGGAAGAGAGCCAATGAATGGAGAAAAGATTAATACCGAGAAAGATGATAAGGGAATAATGAGGTATTCCTACCGAATTTGGGTTCCAAACGTTTAAGAGCGTAAGGACTGGATCTTAGACGAAATCCATAGCTCGAGGAATAAGATTTAGGGCAAACCCCGAATGTGATAGTCAGGGAGGTTGCCATTAAGAAAGAAGGAGCCCATAACATAATGAAGTGGAAAATAAGGATTTTAACGTATAAGATAACCCCAAGTATGGGAGAAGGATGAAACATTTTATACTAAGGAAACAGAAAGTCGAGTAAGGAAAGGAGACCTGAGACGGTACTCCTATACGGTAATTCATGGACCTGTCTAAAGAGAACTTAGACTATTATCCCCAACCACCACCCTGAGGGGACATTGCGGTGGGAAAATCTTTCAGGACCTTTAAGTCACTAAGCTCCCGGAGTTCCAAGGAACAAGCGAACCCAGTCGAGGCAAGAGCCTGGCTAAAGAAAATATAGGAATCATTTGAGATTCTAAATGATTAACGAATCACAAAAGACTGTTTGTCACTTACCCTCCTAAGAGAGATACCACCCGCTGGTGAAAGACTAAGAAAGGCACGGAGCCAGAGGTTAGAATAAACTGATTAACGTTCAGTCAATTATTTTCGGGAAAGTAACTCCCAAGGTTATGAAGGTAGTATAAAAACTTTAGAGCCAGAACAAAAGCGGACAAGTATGATGAATTATGAATTTTAGTTGTAAAAGTTGTCAAGATTCGTTCTAAGAACACGAATCTAGAATGACGGGATGTTTGAAATCAATGCTTATGTTGTGTTGGTTCATGTAATGGTTGTAATGGAAACGAAAATAAAAGACTGAAAAGGGTAGAAATATAAAGGGATATAAAGGAAATAGAGTTGAGAAGTGATAAGGGAGTTAGGTATGGGAAACCCTAAGAAACCCTTGCAATAAATATAGAGAAGTGTGTCATCATCAGCGCGATGGTGACTGATCATGAGATAAATTCAAGGTTTGAAGGCGTAAGCGATACGTATAGTTAATTCCCTTGAAGTTGACAGTATTCGATGAAACTTTGAGATAGATCGATTGATTAATAAGGAAACGCGGATGGACTGAGGAGTCAAGAAAGTAAGAAATTAGGAAAATTGGATGAAGGAAGTGACCTTCAAGAATATGAAGTGTAAGACCGGTGGCTTGATACCCAGAAAGGGAGACGCCAGGTATGAAAGATATCCCAACATTGAGATGACTGTTGAGATAAACAACAAAAGTAAATAAGGAATTATTAAGAAGAAGTTCACGTTGAACACGACCAATATCTTCCAGAACATCCTTGTTATCGTTACCCAATTTAGGCAATAAAAGCGGATAACCGTTGTTATCTTTTGGAGGCCATATTGATTGACCTCATTTTGAATACAGATGATATTGTGAAATTCGGCATATACTATCGAGGTGGGAATGATTGAATAGGACACCCTTATCAGGGATATATGACTTGATTTATCCATGGAAGGATGCATGTACCTTTTTAAAGATGGAATTAAGGATAGAACATCGGTAACTTAAAATGAATCCTAGGGAAATGCATAAAGGTTGGCATTTCACCCTTAATAGGGATAGTATGAGTTTTGACAGTATGAATTGGAAAGGATTAAGGTAATAACAACCTTTAAGAATCAGTGGAGAAATTTTTCAGAAGTATATAGACAATGATTCTGGTATTAATAAATGGTATCTTGATATGCCCTGTATCTAGGGAATACAGGAGGAACGATTCAAGGATAACCTTGGAGGTTTTACAAGGAGAAAGGTAATATTTAAAATTCTCAAGAATAGAAATTTTGATAAAGGAAATATGAAGTAATAATAATAATGCCAGGTGGGGCACATGTTAAACCATGAGAAAGTATAGATTGAACCCAACAAAGGTCAAGAATGGTGAAAACAAGAAGGACCCAAGATAAGAGACGTCCTAAGTATGATCGAGAGTCAGTCGTGACAATGATTAACCTCTAAAGACTGAGGCAATAACTTATGGAAAAAATGGTGGTATTTTATTTTACTCATCAGATTTTAAGGAAAACATCTTCACACAAGCAGTGATTGGAAATGAGGTAGAAAATTTAGTTGGAGATCGTTCAAACGACATTGATTGTAAGGAAAATTTTACTATCAGGAAAGGCCAAAGAGGTGGCCGACACTTTAAGTGTAAGAGAGCAATTATAGGCGCTCGTGCCAGAGGAATACAGTGATAATGGTTGAAGCCGTAAAGGTTGTATTATTGGTTGGAAGATTGACATTCCTTCTGATGACTGTGCAATACCCAACTGTAATAGTAGTTTGGTAAAGGTTTAATTCGTATAATCGCCATGAGCGGGCTATCTATCTTAGAAGGTACTATCTTAAGATAAGCCAGGACCATTTTATGAATGACTAAACGAACCTTTGAGATGCATGTCTCCCAATAAAGACATACGATTAAGAATGGTATTAACCTGCTATCGTTGCCTCCATTGAAACTCTTCTGCAATTTTATCTGCTTCATGTCATATGTACGTCAAGTTCAGGAGAGTTCTTCATGAATCATGAACGGTGATCATGTTACCTCTTTAGAAGAATTCGATACGATATGTATGGACTCCGTATGGTTAGCTATTAAGACTTCATGGAAAGCGAATGACTATAGTAGGTCAGTGGTGGGACATAGTAATGCTCCAATGAGTCTATGAATAATGAGACAATGACAACTGTGAGAGTTTTATTGTAATGAATGTTGAGATTGAGTACCATTAATCGGGTCGTGGTGATGTATAAGTTATCATTGAATAGACTAATTAAGTAGACTATTTACCTATTGAATATTTATTCCTCCTTATCAATAGAGGGTCGTATGACTATACGAGGAAGGTTGCGATGCAAGCATAGAACTCTAGTAACGATGATGTCTAGAATGAGATCCCAGATTCGATTTTTGATATCGAGGGAGTTTCAAAGGTGATTGTGTGTAAGCTCGAGGAAGAACATGGGTCCATAGAATGATGGATGGAATAGTAAATATTTAAGCATGCAAAATGCGATGCGATAATACTTGATGTTGATATATATATACATATGTTTTGTTCTCCTATGACAAACCTCTATAGTTCAGAGGTAAGTTCCAAGCCAGATATTTTATGGCAGTATATTTTTTCATATATACAATTCTCTTCAATTCGTTCTTTTCTCTTCTTTTCATTTCATATAAACTGAGAAGAACAACCCTTCCAGAAGGGGAGGTATTGCCGAATGGCTATCTATCTGTGTGATGGAAGCCGAGTAGGATACCATCTATTGTTTAATTGCTTGTCAAGTACTAAAGGCTGGCCACCTTCTGTACTAACTATGCAATGTAACAAGTGTTCATGATCATAGTGATCTCTCAACAAATTCCTTTACTTCTATATGATTGATCAAATTTTGGAAAATAGAAACAGCTGAAAAAGGAGTAGTAAAGTTATGGTGGTATTCGGAATGGAAACACATTCGTGATACTAAGGTGGACGTGGTTATTAAAAGGTTATAGAATGCTAACGAGCAAAAGTATAACCAGTATAATATTAGGAACGGAAGGTAGTAGCGATTACGAACTGGAAAAGAATGGGTATTGAGAAGCAAAAGCTCTAATGCTAGAAGCTATGATGAGAGTCTGTACAATAGACTTGAAAGAATTTGGAATGATCACTTAACACGGATTGAGTTTTCTTACGACAATAGATCATATGTCATTATCGAGTTGTCGCCTTATGAGATCCTTGAGGGAAGACAATGTCGATCTCCCTTATGTTAGGATGAA
The DNA here is from genome assembly GCF_009905375.1 of Apium graveolens. Lineage (NCBI taxonomy): Eukaryota > Viridiplantae > Streptophyta > Magnoliopsida > Apiales > Apiaceae > Apium > Apium graveolens. The sequence continues at coordinate 144,359,446 of NC_133656.1, read as the reverse complement.
GTTGTAGAGCGCAAGATGCTCGGACCCGCAGTAGTCCAAAGCACCAAGGATATAATAGATCTAATCAGAGGACGGCTGGTAGTAGCCCCAGATGGACATAAGAAGTATGTTGATTTGACACGAAAGGACAAAGAATAGGAAGTAGGGGACCTAGTGTTTTTAAAGGTATCCCCTTGGAAACCCTTGGAAAGGATTGATGAGGTTCGGAAAGAAAGGAAAGCTAAGTCCACAATTTGTCGGACCCTTGGATATACTAAACATACTGGGAAGTTAGCATACGAGCTAGCCCTACCCCCGAACCTGTAGCAAGTTCATAACGTGTTCAACGTATCAATGTTAAGGAAGTGTAATTCGGATGCCAGATAAATAGGGGCATATGAGCGCATAGACATGCAACCCGACGTAACCTATATGGAGCAACCAGGAAGGGTTATAGAGTGAAAAGGAACAAGTGCTTAGGAGAAGGGTTATCAAACTATTCAGAGTTTGATGGAAGAACCACAATGTGGGAAAATTTACTCGAGAGTTAGAAAGTGCAATGTTAAGAGAGTATCCCTATTCATTTTCTATCTGATTCCGGGACGGAATCCTTTTAAGGAGGGGAGACTGTAATAACCCCAAATTTTGGAATTTTTGAAAGCCTTATGAATAGTGATTTTGCTGAATAAGAAAACTTTTCATGCCACACTATGTAGGGGTTCTTCTATTGTTATTCTGAGATCTTATTAGTACTTTATATGGGATATAAGTGTATGTAAAGATCGTCAGAATCCAAATTCGAACACTTTGATTTTTCCCGAAAATCCACCAGATACAGAAAGAAGTGAGTATAAGGTAACAGGATAAATAGGATTTAAATTCAAGAATTTTAAGAGGGGATCATAAAAAGGAATATAATGTTTTGAGAAAGGTTAAGGAAACCTAAGTAATAAGATCCCGGGTATGATCCCTCAAACGATAAACGAAAATGAAAGTTAAGCGAACCGTATAACAGATCAGCGGTCATTAGCCAAATAATTAAAAGCTAATCAAAGAGATTAGTGGGGATGATGTCATCAAACCAATGAGAAGAGGACAAAGGAGGGAGGGTGACATCACATGGTGACATAAGCATGACCAAGCAAGTGTGTTGTTGGATGATTGTGAGCCACACAATATTTACCATGGTAACAACCTAATTAACAAGCAAAACAAACACAAAAATCAAAAGCAACCAAAACAAAAACATTTTCTTCTTCCCCCACTCTTTGCTCTCGTCTTTTCCATGAAAAGCAAAGGAGAAAATTTCAAAAATCAAGCTACACACCTTCATAATTCAAGAGGTTTGTTTCTTTAGCTTCCATAATTTATAACTAAGATGAGCCATAAGTTTAAGCTCAAGATTCCATGTTTAACATGGCTAATCAATTCATCAAAGTTCTTGGTGAATAGTGTTTTCAAGTAACTAACTTTGTGTTTTCTTATGTTTTCTTCAAGACCCAAGCTTAGTAAAGATAGTTAGTGGTTATTTAAGGTTTCCTAAGTGATTCTCCACTCTCCAAGGAAGGTATAACCCCTCCAAACCCTAACTTTACTTTGAGTATTAGGTTTGGTTTTGTTTGTTATAGTTCATGAGAGCATGATTCTTGTATGTTTAGAGTTTGGATGGAATTATAATGATTTTGAGTTATAAATCTTGGTTGTAGGTTGATGAACCTTAAGTGTAATTAGTAGCTCTTGTTTGAGATTGAATAAGTTGGAAAAATCATGAGGTTATGGACTGAGTTAGTAAGGTTTGGATGAAGTTTGGTGGTATTGGTGGTTATGGGTTGATTTGTGGTTGATTGTGGTTGATTGGAGTAGTTTAAAATTTGGTAATCGCGTAAACATAGCCGTTGTAATGTCCGATTTACTTTAAGACTGTTTTGTTCTTAACAATAAGGACCCGTGAACTCACTTTTAGGTTTTGACCATTGCCATGATTAGATAGTTCATGTTACGAGCTTCGTTTTGATATGTGGTTCGTTTGAATCCGATGTACGGTTTAGGAGAAACGACCGTTTTAAGTAACGGCGTTTCGCGACCGAACCATTACCCCTCGCCTTACTTTGAAACCTTGGTTAAGGACTTTAAATGACTAATTGGGGTATGAAACAATTATTTTAAGTGGATTAGGCAGTTAGTAAGGTATTCGCGAAAGAATCGCTTTAAATTTCTTAATGGTTAATTTATTAAAAATGGTGGAGTCAAGGGTACTCGAGCGACGTAAGTGAATCGTTAAGCGCAAAAGCAAGTGTTAGAGTCTAATTGGTTAAAGTCTAGATTCTTAAGCGACTTTGGTTTAATACCAACTTATATATTGTTTATAGGTTACCAGACTCGTCCCAAGCCATTTATAACCCCAAGTCGCTCAGGCAAGTTTTCTACCCATTATACTGTTATTATGATGTAAATATATGTATATGCATTATCTTGTGATAAGTGCATGATTGTTATTAGCAAATCTTGCGATATATTGGAGCAAGTGATATGGTATATATGCATGTCTGTTTCGTAATATTGATATCTAATTGTTGATTCAATTGCTTATAAGTTGCATAATACCTATGCTAGAGATAAGCAGTAGTTGCGTATACCCTTAGTATAGGGGACCCAAGGGTGAACATTTTTCTAAACCGGGAGTCGATGTTCCCGAGTATTATATATATATATATATATATATATATATATATGATATAGTTTTCAAAACCATTAATCGAATAAGGTTTATTTGATAACTTTATTTTATTTAATGAATATTATTATGAATATTCATTCGAGGACTTATGACTCCGTTTACTTTATTTAATGAATATTATTTTGAATATTCATTCGAGGACTTAAGACTCTGTTTATTTTATTTAATGAATATTATTTATAATATTCATTCGAGGTATTATGACTCCGCTTATTATTTAATAATATCCTTTATTTTATTAAAGAATAATGTTTCGATAATCAAACTTATTTTCGATAATTCAATTAAAGATAGTACTTTCATATAAGTATATCTTTAGTTATTTAATATCCATTTAAAGTATGAGTTTTAAAACTTCTACTTTGATTATTTTTATAAAGATTATCTTTATGAGAATATTATTTAAATAATAATATTCAGATAATTCTAATATATCGAGAATGATTTATTTTAATAAATCAGCAGTACTCCAAACATTCTTAAAAATGTTTTCGAGTCTTCAAAATGATTTCTAAAAGTTAGGGCGGATCCCAAAACTCATTCTTTTATATTTAAGATCCTCCTTTCGAAGGGGATTTAAATACTCGCTCAAATCCTGGGGGATCCGGCTCTGTGGTGTATTTTACATTCGCAACGTGGTTGCTGTTTTGAGAAAATAATTTGATTACTTGCCCAACGTTCGGGAAGTAAGTCCATCTAATTGAGTCGGCATAAGCGACAGGCCGGGGTACGGTCTATCAAAGTGTAAGTGGCTGGGTGGCAGTCCATCAACGCGTAAGAGGCCGGGTGGCGGTCCAGCACAAGGTCCTTATGTGGCCAGGGTGATGACCGGTGGGGGATTCATCCATCTACTAGTAGAAAAGGTTACTTATTGGTATCTTTGCCTGATCAGCAAGATATCAGGTTTATGCCAAAATTCTGCTTTCCAAATTCATTGGATATTGCAACTCTGTTTATTATTTTTATAACAGAGGTTTTAAAGGAGTGTATGAATGTATATATATAGGTGTATATATATATATTGGGGCTTAATGAAGTATCTTGTAACTTCATTATTTATAATGATATTTCAAGGATTGAATCTATTCAAGTCTTATCTTGTAGTCTCATCTATGTGATGAACTTTTGAAACTGATTATAACTTGAACGGTGGTAGTTCAAGTAGTATTTGGGAAAGATATAAGTATATTGGGGTATCTTGTAACTTCATCTTTTCAACTTATATCTGGTTATTGATTATCTTATGCATGACAAAGATTTTCAGAAAAACGTTGAGACAAGGTTAGATATATGAGATCACCTTGCAACGATATTTTTATACAGTTATAAACTGGAACTCTGTGTATATTATACAGGTCAGAGGATTTCAAAGATTGTGAAAAGTATATATGTATATACTGAATATTTTGCGATTTGGTCGCATAAGAGATCAAACTTGGTTCATTTCTTTTGACCAAGACTTTCATGAGTACTATGAGAATGCTCATATATTGTTAATTATTCTACATATTATTTTGGTGGGCTTGTTGCTCACCCTTGCTTTCTTCTTTCATCACACAACAACAGATAGACAAGATAAACAGGATTGAGCTCCCAATTCGCGAGCGAATAGGAAATGTTTCGCAGTTTCCTGTAGGCGTTGATGCCATTATAGCTGAGGTAGGATCTACCAATAGGCTAGGCTTTCAACTTTTGATGTACCAGACTTATGTATCTTTATCAATTATAATAATGGCAAAGTAATGTAAATCTATTCAGAAATCCTTTTAAGGTGTAATGGCGTATAATTTTGGAATAAAATGACTCGTGTTATTTTTGGATATTCATCTCTGAGACTATAACTTGTGGTGTGTGTGTTTATTGTGGGGTCACAGTACAGAGTAGTTGATTGTTTATTAAGATTGGGTGTTATTAAGGGAAATGGAACTCGTGACAACCCGGATCCCCGACCCCGGATTTGGGGGTGTTACAGTCAATAAGGAGGATAAGATTCCGAAGACGCGGCCTTGATTGGGAACGCACCCTCATAGAGGAAGATACGGAAGACGCACACTCATACTATTGGAGGATGCCGCAAATTTTTACTTGGATTTAGATATTAGAATTCCAATTTTGTTTCCAACTTCATATGGAATTCGGGGGTAGTTGTTATAGCCAAAATTTGGTACTAGAACATGTCGGGTCAAATATGGGTCAATTGGAATTGAATTGGGGCAAAAGGATGAAGAATTAGGTTTTAACCTGCAACGCACGAGGGGAGGACGCGCCCAATATTGGGTGAAGTGAGTAATATGAGTCATTTGAAAGTAAGATGCAATGGGTGTACCCCGTAGAGTGAGGACGCACTCTCATTAGATGAAATGCAGGATATGGATTATCTATGTATTTGGATTACAAGGGAGAATGTGTGCATTACACAGGGTGAGGATGCGTCCTACCCTAGGGAGATGCATACATTTGGATTCATTTGGATAGTTGGGCTTGTCTTCATCTAGGATAAGGAAAATAAGGACAAGTTCAGGACAAGGCAAACATGAAAGGAATAATGAAGGATTATTTTCACTAACATATTTATAGCAGGTACTCTTTGAAGAATTCCCTCCTTGAGTCGGTCAAGGAGGAGGATGTCCGTGAAAATCTTGAAGGCCTCTATTGGTATGCCTGATAATTCAAGGCCTCCTCATGTATTCAATGGGTGTCCTCGTTGGGGATACGGGATTTATTTTAGTGTGTGCTTTGGGACCTCTGTTCTTGTATTCGATGGGTGTCCTCGTTGGAGAACTTTGGAGTCATCCTGCACTTTGCACCCAAGAGCTTGGGATCACCTGTCCTGTTATCTGGTGGGTTATTCTCATTCGGGGGACAGGGACACGTCTAGCATTTGGGGTGAACTGTGGCTATACCTGCATTCGTAACTCAAGGGAGATAGCTGTAACGGAATGTTATCCTTGCGCAGGGAGATGCATTATCCGTGAAGTCCTATGATTACAAACGAGCCTAAAGCCTTCGTAGTTGGGCCTTATAGTTGGACATTCCTAAAGCTAACGGAAGATGGATTCTGGACCGGGCCTAGGAATAAGAAGTCTAAGCCCATTAGATTTCTTGTTCCCCAAGAACTACGTGGGCTTGATTCCCTATAAATAGGGATACATAGGAAAATTGTAAGGGGTGGGAAGCCAGAGCCATAAGGAGCCACCACCAACCCTAAGCAATCTCAGCCCCCAATTCATCACAACAACTATACTCCACTCACTTTTCAGGTGAAGAACCACCATTTTAGATCTTGATTCTGACGACGAACCTCAAACTTTGTTGATACCAAATTCCTCCGTCAACAAATAAGAATGAATTGACAAGAATGCTGCTAAAGGCTATAGATCTTCAGAGGTGCGTATATTGTTGTCTGATACTCTGTGTTTTTTTTCTTGATCTCCAGGAGCTTTATAAGCCTGTTTATATATAGTACTTGTACATCAACGGTACCAAAAGAATATTTATAAGTATTTAAGGTACTAGAAGTAACGTATGAAGTAACGAGAGGAAAATTGAAAATATAATTATATATGTTTAATTGTAAAAGATTTGGTTAGAAATTTTATTTTTTAATAATAAAGATATTAGATTTTAACAAAATATCTAACAATCCCACCAAAAAATAAAATTTTGAATAAGTAAACAGTTTAGCAAAATGGAGCTTATTTTATTATGTATTCAATATGGGTCGCTTCCGGCTTGGAACCCGCACCTAGTAACATTTGTCGTAGTTTGAAGAAATCAAGTAGACTACGCCTGGAACATGAATCTTTTATCCAAACATCAACAAAGCACACATAATCCGGAAAATCAATTATTAGTGCTTGCGCTTTAATGGCCATGTGCAATAATCGACTCATGAGAGTTTTAGAGATTAGCCTGTACCTCATAGTTGCGGCCATACAACTTCTCTCACGTAGGTAAGTCCTCAAAGGTACTAGTAAACGTAAAAGTACCTTGCAAATTCTGCCTTCAGGCCTATTAAGAGTGTAAATACTCAACCTTACCATTCACAATATGAGCACTTCATCATCATATAAATGGGGAAGAAGAATGTATCAAGTTACATCTTCTAAGGAGTTGAACTCTATAAATTGAAGGCTCTCACGCAATTATCTATCCAGCTTATTTCTACCCTTGGAACTTATAAAACACGTTGGGTTGTCACTGTTGATGATGCAACATTATGAGCTTAACCCCATTCCCCTCGATGAATCTAGGATCTTTTTCCTAGATAGACCCTTTGTCAAAGGATCATATAAATTTACTTCTGAACTCACAAAATTAAGAGTCACGTAATCTTTCATCAAGTGCTTGATTGATTTGTAACGAATCTGCATATGCATGTTCAATTTCATATTAACAGTTTCCTGTTCCAATAAGTCAAGCACGGCTCTAGAATCACAATATATATGAACATGTGGAATAATTCTAAATAAAAATGATAAGTCAAGCAACAAATTATGAAGCCATTCACCTTCTAAACATGTAGTATCAAGAGCAATTAATACAGCATCAGAAGTACTTCTAGAAATTATAGTTTGTTTAACTGAACCCCAAGATATTGCACCACCACCTAACATAAATATAAACCCTGAAGTGGATTTAACTTGATGTGAGTCTGTTACCCAATTTGCATCAGAGTAACCCTTTAACAAGTCAGGAAAACCATTATATACAAGTTAATAATCTATGGTCCCTTTTAAATACCTAAGTACTCTCTCTAAAGTTGTCCAATGTTTTTAATTTGGATTAATTGTATATTTACTAAGTCTTCATACAATTTAAGATATATCAGGCCTCGTTTCATTTGAAATGTAAAGAAGGGAACCTATTATTTGAGAGTATTTATACTGTGAAACGGGGTTGCCTTTAGTTTTATTAAGAGTTATGCTAGGGTCATAAGGTGTAGATAAAGTTTTGCAAACCATATAATTATATTTTTTAAGCATTGTCTCTAATGAATGACTTGAAGATAAGTGTATTCCCTTCTCATTTCTAAATATTTTCATTCTTAAATTTACATTTGCTTCTCCCAAATCTTTCACATCAAAGTTATCAGAAAGATAATTTTTAACATCAACAATGTAGGACATGGATCTACTAAAAATCAATATATCATCCACATATATGCAAACAATGACATAATCATCTCCAATCACATTATAATATAAACATCTATCAAACTCATTCGAAACAAATTCATATTCAGTTATCACACAATGGAATTTTTTAAACCAATCCTTAGAGGCTTGTCGTAAACTATATATAGATTTTATTAACCTACATACTTTATTTTCTTGTCCTTTAACTATAAAACTGTTGGATATATTTGATAATGTCATGTCTAATATGATTTGTGTTTAGTTTTCAGATCTTACTTAAACAGGACAAATCAATACTTAACTGGAAATCAGCACTTATACTGAAGTCAGAACTTAGGTTGTCAGAACTTAAGTTATCAGGAGATATTTATCACGAGATAATATCAGGACTTAAGGAGACTTTCAGATAAAAAAGGCAGCTGATTGAAAGGAAAGAGGATCAAGACAAACGCAAGAAGAGATATGCATGAAGAAGGAATTCTATGAAGAATAGAATACTTGGAAGAAAAGATATCTGATTGATATATTTTAGGAAGCAGAATTATATTCCATATCAATTAGCGATTATCTTGTAACTGTGTAGTATATAAACACAGACATAGGGTTTACACTATAAGTGTTATCATTATCGAGAATAATATTCATTGTAATCTTAGCAGCTCTCGTGATATTTTGTTCATCACAGAGAGAGGACAGTTCTACATTGTAACAGAGTTTAATAAAGTTTGTTTTCTGTTACTTATGTTCTTTGAATTCGATTTGATTGTGCTATACACTGTATTCAACCCCCCTTCTACAGTGTGTGTGACCTAACAAGTGGTATCAGAGCCTAACTGTTAACACACAAACATTTTAAGATCCAAAAACAATCATGTCTGAAGCAGAAACTCCAACCAAGCCCACCAAAACTGAAGAACCTCCAAAGACTCAAATCCATAGTCGATATGAGGCTATTAGAGTTCCCATACTGAAACCATCTGAATACCCCACATGGAAGGTGAGGATGACTATGTTTCTGGAAGCTACAGATCCAGAATATCTTGACAGAATCAATGAAGGACCTCACAAGCCAACCAAACTCGCAGTTGCAGTTGCAGGTGAAGCAACAAAGTCTGTACCAAAGGAGAAGAGTGACTACACTGCTGAAGATATCACATCAATTGCTAAGGATGCTAAGGTACGACATTTGCTGCATAGTGCCATTGATAATGTAATGTCAAACAGGGTAATTAACTGCAAGACTGCAAAGGAGATATGGGATGCCTTGGAGACAAGATGCCAGGGAACTGATTCGATTAAGAAGAACAGGAAGACTATACTCACTCAAGAGTATGAACACTTTAACTCAAAGCCTAATGAGTCATTGACTGATTTATATGACAGATTCGTCAAACTCTTGAATGATTTGTCACTAGTTGATAAGGAGTATGATCTTGAAGATTCAAACCTTAAATTCCTGTTAGCTCTTCCTGAAAGTTGGGATTTGAAGGCCACAATTATAAGAGACAACTATAATCTTTATGAAGCCAAGATTTCAAGAAGTACTGATGGTTCTGCAATCTGTCTGTTAAGTAGAGCATTAATTGAAGAAAGCTGGAATTGGCACAAGAAACTCTCTCATTTAAATTTCAACTATATAAATGAACTAGTCAAGAAAGATCTTGTGAGAGGACTGCCAAAATCAGTATTTTCTCCTGATGGCCTTTGTGATTCATGTCAGAAGGCAAAATAAAGAAAATCTTCATTCAAGAGCAAGACTGAGTCATCAATTCTTGAGCCTTATCACCTACTACATGTTGATCTATTTGGTCCAATTAATATTATGTCTATTGCAAAGAAGAAATATGCTATGGTCATAGTGGATGAGTTCACCAGATACACATGGGTGTATTTCTTGCACACAAAAAGTGAAACTGCATCTATCTTGATTGATCATGTCAAGCAACTGGATAAATTGGTCAAAGATTCTGTGAAGATCATAAGAAGTGATAATGGCACTGAGTTCAAGAATTTGATCATGGAAGAGTTCTGCAAAGACCATGGAATCAAGCAGGAATTTTCTGCTCCTGGAACTCCACAGCAAAATGGAGTTGTTGAAAGAAAGAATAGAACTCTTAATGAAGCTGCACGAACTATGCTTGATGAAGCAAAGCTACCAACCTATTTTTGGGCTGAAGCTGTGCAGACTGCTTGTTTCACTCAGAATGCAACACTCATTAACAAGCATGGAAAGACACCATATGAGATGGTGAAGAAAAAGAATCCAAATCTGAAGTGTTTTCATGTATTTGGATGCAAGTGTTTTGTTCTTAAGACTCATCCTGAACAACTATCCAAATTTGATTTAAAAGCTGATGAAGGAATTTTTGTTGGATATCCACTTTCCACAAAAGCCTTCAGAGTCTACAATTTAAGAACAAGGGTTGTTATGGAATCTATCAATGTCTCCTTTGATGATAAGAAGATTACTGGACTCGAAGATTTCAATGATAATGATCAGCTGAGATTTGAAATGAAGATTTAATTTCTGATACTGTAAATCCTGACAGTCTAAATCCTGACAGTCTAAATTCTGATACTGCAAACTCTGATGGATTAAACTCTGATGTTATTGAAACTGTGGTGACTACGCCAAAGGAAGATGCACCTGTGCAGGGGAGCATACTGAAGATACAACCACATCTCAAGAAACATCAGAACCGACAACTAGCTCTTCAAGTTCTGATTCATCAAGTTCTGATGAGCTAAGTTCTGATAAGTCTGGAAACTCAAATTCAGAAGGATCCAACTCAGAGAGCATAGTTTCAGGGGGAGCATCAGAAAATGTTGATAAAGATAGCATGGATCATGGGGGAGCATCCAGTTCTAGAGAAAACCTTCCATCTGCAAGGAAGTGGACTCAATCACATACACCTGACTTAATAATTGGAAATCCTGATGCAGGTGTCAAAACTAGAACAGCTACATCAAATAAATGTCTTTATAATTCTTTTCTTTCTCAGACTGAACCAAAGAAAGTGGAGGAAGCTCTTCAAGATGCTGATTGGGTGCAAGCAATGTAGGAAGAGTTAAATGAATTTGAAAGAAATAAAGTCTGGACCCTAGTTCCAAGACCAAAGAACAGATCTGTTGTTGGTACAAAGTGGGTTTTCAGAAACAAAACTAATTGTGATGGCATAATTACAAGGAATAAAGCAAGGCTGGTTGTAAAAGGATATTCTCAACAGGAGGAAATTAATTATGATGAAACATTTGCACCAGTTGCTAGATTGGAAGCCATAAGGATATTTTTGGCTTATGTTGCTCACAAAAAGTTTACTGTCTTTTAAATGGATGTGAAAAGTGCTTTTCTCAATGGAGAATTGGAAGAGGAAGTATATATTAAACAACCTTCAGGTTTTGTAGATTCAAAATTTCCTAATCATGTCTACATACTAGACAAAGCACTTTATGGCCTTAAGCAAGCTCCAAGAGCATGGTATGAGACTTTAGCTCAGTTTCTTCTGGAAAGTGGATTTAACAGAGGAACTATTGACAAAACACTGTTCTACCTCAACCATGGAAAAGACTTACTTTTGGTGCAGATATATGTTGATGATATCCTTTTTGGTTCTACAAATGACAGACTTTGCAAAAAGTTTGCCAAACTGATGCAGTCAAGATATCAAATGAGTATGATGGGGGAACTTAGCTATTTTCTGGGCCTTCAAGTAAAGCAGAATGAAGAAGGCACTTTTATTTGTCAATCCAAGTACACCAGAAATTTGTTGAAGAAATTTGGAATGAAAGATTGTTCAAGTGCATCCACTCCCATGGCCACTGCAACAAAATTGGATAAGGATACTGGTACATCAGTAGATATTACTGATTATAGAGGTATGATTGGCTCACTACTCTATCTAACTGCAAGTAGACCTGAAATCATGTATGCTACCTGTTTTATGCACGATTTCAAGCAGATCCAAGAGAACCTCACTTAACAGTTGTGAAAAGAATTTTCAAGTACCTTAAGGGTACAGCTAATCTGGGATTGTGGTATCCCAAAGAATCAGATTTTAAGCTAATAGGTTACTCAGATGCAGATTTTGCAGGATGCAAAATTGACAGGAAAAGCACAAGTGGAAGCTGCCAATTTCTTGGAGGAAGATTAGTGTCTTGGTTTAGCAAGAAACAAAAGTCAATTTCCACATCAACTGCAGAAGCAGAGTACATTGCTGCAGGAAGCTGTTGTGCACAAATTCTTTGGATGAAGAATCAGTTACTGGATTATGGGTTAACATACTTTAAAATCCCTATTTACTGTGATAATCAAAGTGTTATTGCTATGACAGGTAATCCAGTTCAACACTCAATGACAAAGCACATCAGCATTAGGTACCACTTCATAAGGGAACATGTGGATGAAGGTACAGTGGAATTGCACTTTTTTCCAACAGATCAACAACTAGCAGATATCTTCACAAAACCATTGTGTGAAGCTACTTTTATAAGATTGGTAAATGAACTTGGAATGGTTTCAGGTTCTTTCTCTAAATCTGCTTAGTTTATGTTCAGATACATCAGATGTTATGATCAGTATTTACAGATATTACTATCTTTGTGTATTATGTGCTTGAATTGAAAATTTCTTAAGTGCTGATTGTTGTCTGATGTGAATTTTTAAACTCTGAAAGTGATATACATGCTTCTGTGACTATTCAATCCAATGAGGATAATTGTGCTAGATGCTGACCTAGTAGTCTACAATATACTAAAGTCCCATGTTTGAAGTAATCATTTATGTGGAAATCTTTTAACACAAGCAAATTCTGATATTGAGTTTCGTTAAGTTTACTTTGTGTATCTTATTACTAAGTCAAAAACTAGAATAGTGTTTCTTATCTGTTAAGTTCTGATGTTAGTAAATCTGTTGGATGTACTAAGTGCTGATAAACCTCACTTATCCAAAAAAAAAGGAAAAGAAAAAAAGTAATAAAAATCAGGTACTTCTTTGAGATATAGAGTAAAAATGTGGAAGGGAAGACCCAAGTGCATTGCTGGTATTAAGTAATATGCATCAGAAAAGCAAAATAAATATTTTTCTTGGTGACATTTCACACTCTATGATTACTGGAGAAATACTCTGATAATAGCATAAATTCTGATAAGCAGTCGTGACTCACTTACACTGAGAAGTCACTGTAAAATGAAATTTCAAAAGATGCATAAAATGAACATAAAACAGTTGAGGTGGACTCATGCATGAACTCATTCTAAAGTAGACCTCAGAATACTAACAGATTTTGAGCAACGTTCTTAGTTATGCCTTATTTCTAAGAAGTACTGAAGTGAATCAGACTTTAATCTTTATCTGATATTTAGCTTACTGCACACACATACACTCCATATGAATGATGAAAATTACTGTGGTGATAAATATGGTTTTAGATGAACAAGTTAAGTGTCACTGGTATAAATTCTGAGGACAAGTTATGATGGAAATTCTGATGATTAAATTCTACAGAAATGAAATCAAAATTTGTGTGAAGAATTACAGAAATAGGCATTCACCTTTCGAGTTAAGGAATCATGTTCTGATGACTGTTAAGTTCTGATATAAGTCTAAGTTCTGATATTAAATCCTGATTCTTTACTTGACTTATTTGTAGTTAAAATCTAAAACAGTTATATTTAAAATCTGAATATGTTTGGGTGAGATATAAACAATCAACATAATTTGGGTTAGTGGTACTCGTATATGCACAGTAATTTTTACTTGTTTCGTGTGCTCATTAACTCCTGTTTTATGTTTCCAATGGTTGTCGTTATTACTCATCAATCTAGGAAGTCGAGAGGTCATCATTTTTACTTGGAATTGTTGCCCAGTCCTTCCGTCCCTTGGTATTCCATTGGCTATTTAAACCAACATTTCATCCAGCCAAAACATTCTTCACTTTCTCACAAACTCACTCTCTTCTTATTCATATCACCAACAATGGTTCGTTTCAACATATTCCTGAACTATGAAACTTTCACTATTGAGTTGAGTTGTGCTTACTGGCAGCAGGAGTGGCATGTCACTGCCATTCCTGATAAACTCTGGGATTCGGTTCCACAAGAGGTTCACACCGAACTCTTGTTTTTATCAATGGAATATCATCTCCATCTTGATAGATTGGAAGCAGAAAGGAGAGAAGCTCTCCGTCAGCAAGAACGGATTATCCGTCTTGCAGTGCTCTTCATCAGCAGCAGAAGGAGTTAGTCGTTAGGCTTCTTAGCTTAGGACTAAAGCTGTTGATGTTAGACATTGTAGCTTAGGACAATCTTGTAATTTTAAGCATGTAATTTAAGTTTCATAAAATGTATTTGCTTAATATATTAATAAAATTTTATCTTTTTGCAAGATTTTGTCTCTGAGTCGTTTCATATTCTGATGATATTTTAAATCCAGATACTAACCATATTCTGATGACCTTTTTTTTGGCTCTGATACAAATCAAGTTCTGATTCTGACGTGGCAGTATTTATTTACTTGGTTTATTTATGGTCATTCTCTCATTGGTTATATTTTTACAGAATATTGGTAAAGCAGTAATAATAATTTATTTAGTGGGAACAGTTTTAAAATTTAAAATAAAAATGAACGTCCTTGATTAATGGGATTACTTGGTAAGTGGAACGGTTTTTCTCCTTAAAAAACTGCATGTGATAAGTAATGATTACTGAATACCCGTGCCCATTAATTATCTTTTACTGCTGCATGTCTGACAGGTGTATCAAACGGCTATTTTTTTACCGTGTATAAGTAAAAGAGAGAAAAGATTGTAAAATCTTTTATTTACCTTCAAATTTTATCTCTCTCTTTTTTACTTTTATTCTCTCTCACATCTACTGACGATTTTTCACTCAGACATTTTATCAAACACCTTACATGCAATTTTATCTCTCACGTATTTCTCATGGCACCCAAGGACATAATTTTTGATGGAGCTACGTTTGTTCATAATAACTTCTCCTCTATTCTTAGCAAGTCAGAAGCCCCATCTGAACTTCACTTCATTCAGGACTCTCTTGCTAGTTCTGATATTGGGTATGCTCTGACTGAACCCGAAGCAGTCTCTGGTACTCAAGTACTGGAGTTCTGGAGAAGCGGTGTATATGATGATGGTGGTGCTCAAGGGTCCCTAAGTATTATTTTTTCATCAGGGGAGGATGATATGTTGTGACATTGTCTACGGTTCGACAAGCACTGCAGCTACCTGAGAACTGTGTCTATTATACTGTTGAAGAGCCAGTTCTTCAAAACATGATGGCCAGTCTGGGATATGAGAAGACATTGGCAAAGCTGGGCCAGTTGAAGAGATCTTTCATAAGGAGGGAATGGAGTTTCTTCTTTGATTGCATAACCAAGGCTTTTGCAAACAAATGTTCCAATTTCGATGCAATTCCCATATTCAGCCAACAACTCGGGTATGCTCTTATAAATCAAACTGATTTTGACTATGCAAGTGTTGTCTTAGGTTTTAATGGGGATAGAATGACAGAAGATAGAACTACTGTTTATTTTGCTAGATTCTGTCAGCTTATCTATAGTTTCTGTTGTGATAATAAGTCCCAATTTGCTAGTGAATTAATTTCATCATTCAGACTAGCTAAAAGAGCTTTTAATGACTTATTATCTACTGATAATAAGAAGGTTGTGTTAAGACCCCTCCTAATTCCTATATCTGTCAAACAAGCCTTAGTAACCTACGATTTAGTTAAATACACTGCACTATATCCTGATGTTCAACCATCTGAACCTCATCCATCAGCACCTACCACCTCTACTCAACCACCTTAAACTTCTCAACCTCAACCTTCAGATACTACAGTGCAGCCTTCATCTTCCAAACCTAAGAGGACTAAGAAAGTACCTCAGACACAACAGAAGAGAAGGAGATTCATTCTGCGAGATGAATCAGATGTTGAGGAACAGGTTCCTGTATCAGAACCTGTTGTTCTAGAAGCTGAGAAAGTCTCTTCTCAGAAGGATGTTGATATTGGGAGTTCTAGGCCCCTAAAAAGGCTTAGAAAGCGTAATTCTGATGATACAGCTCCTAAAGACTCCTCAAAAGCTAAAAGATTCAAATCATTGGCAAAATAGCCTGAAGATTCTGGTAAAGGAATGGAAGTAGCACCTAAGGAAGGGGGTCAGGAATCTCTGATCTCACAAGACCCTGTTGAAGCTCACAATTCTCCTAGTGTTGATCCAGACCTTCATGCAACTCATCTCTCTCCACTACATGAGCCAGAAACTACTCACATTCCCACACCTCCAGTATCTCCAATACATGCTGATAACCAGGGGCCAAGTGATGAAATTGACATCCATAACTTGGAAGTGCCTCAGGTTTTGAATCTAGAAGCTCCACCAACTCAAGTCACTCCACCAACAACACCAATTCCTGATGCTGATTTTAATCCAGAATTGCCTACAACACCTTCTCTGCATCTAGATACTGAAGATCATATTTTAGGTGAGCATCAGAATATGGCTGTTGATCAGAACTTAGTTGGAGATCAGCACTTAGAGGATGATGTTGAAGCCTCCATAGCCTCTCATACTGTTCTTTTATCAGAGGATGCTGAAGATGTTGACTCTGTAAGTTCTGATGCTGCAAATGTTGATGATACTGGTAATGCTGCTACAAATGCAGATGCTGATGCAGCTGGTCCTTCTGGACATGCACCTCTACAAGCTCCTTCAAAAGCTGAGATAGTCAAGAAGTTTGTTACAGGGGAACCACCAGTCCCTTGGATTGAAAATCCTAGAGCACAGAAGTGGACTAAAGAATGGAACTCCGTCAGTTTTGTTCCCTCTGAAAATATTCTTGCTCAGCACTTGGCAAAAGCTGATGAGATGCTAGTCAATGATGATTTCAAGACACATCTAATAGTTACTGCACTTAGTACAAGGCACCTTCAAGGTCAACAATCTGTAACTCAGGCCAAGGTGGACAAGATTCAAGAATCCTTGAATCAGCAAGATACAATTGTCAAGCTGGACAAGAAGATGTTTTTCAAACCTACCTTTGACAGAATTGCCTACATTGAGAAAACCCAAGAGAAGCAACAGTCTCAGATTGATGAAATTTTGAAAAATCAAGCTTCTCAGCAATCTCAACTCAATGAGATCCAATCCTCAGTGGAATTGCTTGTCTCTCTTCTTTTACCTGCTGATGCCAAAAAGGGGGAGAAAGTAGTTAAGTCCAAATGCAAACCTGTTAAGACACTGAAGGGAAAGGATGATGGTAATGACCCGGGAAACTCTGGAATGGGTGGAGGTCATGGTCAAGGTAAAGATCATTCATCAAGTAAAGCTGGAACTACAAGTCATAGAACAAGTTCTGATACTGGGAGAAGAATAACTTCTAATACTGGTAAAAGGTTAAGTTCTGATGAACTTTTGGAACTTGATGAGGAAATTTCAAGACAGTTATTTCTGAAAGAAAATCCAGGAATGGACTTTGAGAGTCTAAAGGAAGAAGAAGCTAGACTTAAGTTAGAAAAAGTCATCTCCAAATCTGAAGCTTCTATTGTTGAAAAGAAACTTCCTACGGCTAAAGGCATTGTGATAAAAGAAAGGACAAATCATGTGGCAACCAAGGCCAAATCACAATTGCAGATAGATCCAAGGTCCAAGGGCAAAGAAAAAGTTGGAGAACCTATAAAGGTTTATGTGCCTCCTATGGATGAAGAAATATCTGATGAAGATGCTAATCTTACTCTGGTTTCAAGGAAGATTTCTCAAACAATCTCTGACATGGATCAAGTTGTTCAGAGTCAAGATATAGTAAGTTCTGATATGACACTGAAGCAAGCAACCTCTGACATAG
Source organism: Apium graveolens (assembly GCF_009905375.1). Classification (NCBI taxonomy): domain Eukaryota; kingdom Viridiplantae; phylum Streptophyta; class Magnoliopsida; order Apiales; family Apiaceae; genus Apium; species Apium graveolens. Next base: position 144,341,735 of record NC_133656.1, on the reverse strand, counting down.
CTCAAGTTGGTTTGATATCAGAAGATAAGTCAAAGGAAACCTCTGACATTGCTCATGTTAAATTCTCAAAACTACTCCTACCGGGATTCACTAAAGCCAAACAGACTCAACCTTTGAAGACTGCAGCAAGTGGTTTTGAAGCAAGAGTGGTTACTGGAAAGGAAGCAAGAGATAAATCTGGATTGGGTAGTGCTAATGAAAGAAGAGTGCAGAACACAACCAATGATCCAACTTTCTTAAGTGAACCAGGTGTTTGAGCGACTCCTGAAAGATTGAATCAGCTTGAATCTGTATAGATGGTTTACCATACCTTCTTGAAAGAACACATCTTGTTATACTTCATGACAGATGGAAGGGTTTACCATATTAGGCAGAATAATATACCACTGAAGTACTATGAGGAACTAGAACATGTTTTATTCTTACTTCAAGTGAAGAACAGATTAATAGATAGTGCTGCAAATTATTTGAAGACTCAAATTCAGAGACATAAGAAGCTTTATTCTGTAAGGTCTGACAGCACATACTGTCCTAAGTATAGAGATCACAAGGGTGATATTGTCAAGATGAAGCCTAACTCTGCTAAGATTATAACTACCTTTCTGGGTTATAAGGCTGTAGAATTCAATCTTGAGTCTGACAAGGCATATTTGATCAGACTGGATCAGGAAATAAGGAAAGCTAAAATAAATGATCTCAGGACTGCTATCTTTCCAATTGGTGAAGATACAGTTGAATTGAAGAATGCTAAAAGGAGAATGATTGATGAACTCAAATATGCTGAGAGATGTTTGTTAAAGAACTATCTCAGAACAACTCCTGACATTGAAGAGATCAGTAATTGAAGCCAAGTCAAGATCTACAACTGCTCAAATTCTGATGTGTATACAGGCTAAAGTTGTTATCAGAAGTTAAAGTTGGTAAACCTTTAAGGACTGTAAGTTGTAGTTATCTAGTCAAATTCTCATGCATTTGTACTTAATGTTTTTGACATCATCAAATATCTGTTAAACTTGTATATTATGCTAATTTACAAGTTGGAGGAGATTGTTAGATATATTTGATAATGTCATGTCTAATATGATTTGTGTTTAGTTTTCAGATCTTACTTGAACATGACAAATCAGTACTTAACTGGAAATCATCACTTATACTGAAGTCAGAGATTAGGTTGTCAGAAATTAAGTTATCAGGAGATATTTATTAGGAGATAATATCAGGACTTAAGGAGACTTTCAGATAAGGAAGGCGGCTGATTGAAAGGAAAGAAGATCAAGACAAACGCAAGAAGAGATATGCATGAAGAAGGAATTCTATGAAGAATAGAATACTTGGAAGAAAAGATATCTGATTGATATATTTTAGGAAGCAGAATTAAATTCCATATCAATTAGCGATTATCTTGTAATTGTGTAGTATATAAACACAGACATAGGGTTTACACTATAAGTGTTATCATTATCGAGAATAATATTAATTGTAACCCTAACAGCTCTCATGATATTTTGTTCATCACTGAGAGAGGACAGTTCTACATTGTAACAGAGTTTAATAAAGTTTGTGTTTTGTTACTTGTGTTCTTTGAATTCGATTTGATTGTGTTATACACTGTATTCAACCCCCCTTCTATAGTGTGTGTGACCTAACAAAAACCTTCGTGTTGATCCATATAATTTTCCTAATCTAAATCTCCATTTAAAAAGGCTGTTTTAACACCCATTTGGTGAATGTGTAATTTATAAATTGAAGCTAAGGCCAAAAGGGTCCTAATAGTGGTTATTCTAGAAACCGGTGAGTATGTATCGAAATAATCAATTCATTTCTTTTGTGTATACCCTTTAGCAACTAACCTAGCTTTATATTTATCTACAGATCCATCGGGTCTCAATTTTTTCTTAAAAATCCATCTACACCCTACCGTTTTAAAACCTTTGGGTAAATTAGTTAAATACCAAGAATTATTCTCTAAAATAGATTTCATTTCGCTATCTACGGCCTCTTTCCAAAAAGAAGCATTTGGTGAAGAAATAGCTTCCTCATACGAAGAAGGTTCACCTTCAGCTAAATAAACAAGAAAGTCATCTCCATAATCCTTTTATATCCTACCTCTTTTACTTGTTTCACACGCCACACCATGCCACTTTCTAAACCCTCTCACGTATCAATTTATTAGGTTACATATTATTGCCTGTAAAGTGCTTGTTTATTTACTTGTTAAAACGATATTGTCTTGCATTACTGGCTGGTTCCGCTGTTGTTACCAAGTTTGATTAAAGTTTCATCGTGTTAAATTTGTTGCTGCTCTTCATTAATATATTTAACCATTAAATACTAAATCTACTTGTATTTATCAAGGCCTTACTCTTATTATTTTTCTGGTTCGATATTATAAGTCCGGTATACTTCTTTCACTTATTCCCTGCCAAGTCCTGATTAACATTTTCTTTTTTCTACCGGGATTATCTTTAAACCCCTGCCTCTGGTTTGCTCGTTACTATAGTAGTAGACTGATCATTATATTGTGTGTCCTGGTTTCAATATTTTGTGCGCTATGGGCTAAGAAATTCTGAAATTTATACAACATTCTAAGGAATCGTGCCCCTTCTCGTGCAAGTTTGAATGGCAACTCCTTAGCGGTACAACACCCAATCCGATTCTTCCTTGCTCGTGCACGAAGATAAAAGGACACAACAATGATTTTTCGTTGCTCCAAATAACATCCACAAATTACCCAATTATATATTTGTATGACCCTAATAGATATAATAGATATGTAAATATATAGATGGTTGTATGAATAAATCTGAAATAAGAATGAATCGACAAGAATGCCGCTAGAGGCCGAATAACAGGGGTGCTTCAGAGGTGTGTATATTGTTGTCTGATACTCTGTTTTTTTTTCTTTTCTTGATCTCCAGGAGCTTTACAAGCCTGTATATATATATATATAGTACTTGTACAACAACGATACCAAAATAATATTTATAAGTATTTAAGGTACTAGAATTAACTATGAAGTGACAGGAGCAAAACTGAAAACATAAATTTATATGTTTAATTGTAAAATATTTGGTTAGAAATTTTAAATTTTAATAATAAAGATATCAGATTTTAACAAAATACAGTAACGACTAACGAGAAATCGTTTGAAAACACAGAACACCCCGTAGTTAACTTAATATTTTCACATAATTTAGGAGTTTTGACTATCTATCTATTATTATTATATAAAAGACGAAAAATTAAAAGTTTTGGTATGTTACCTATTTTTTGGTACACGCTAAATTTATTGAATTACCCTTATTTTACTTAAAAAAATTATTAGCTTAGGAATCAAATTATAATAGGAAAATAAATAAAAATCGTTTCCAACTATAACACGTTACGCTTTCTATTTCTCTCAATTAAAATAATCTCTCTAAATATCATGAACACGTTTATTTAATAAAATAGAATAATAATATTATAACCACTAATAACTAATAAACAACAACCACTAATAACTACTCCCTCCGTCCCTCCCAAATATTTACATTTGGGTTGAGCACAGAGTTTAAGAAAAATGATAAAACTGCGGAGGAAAGTTAAAAAAGTGAGTAAAGTAGGAGGATGACATTTTAAGACTTTAAATATCTATATTTTCAATCATTCAATAATATAATACAAACAAAATAATAAGTAAATATTTTAACTTCATTAATCTCAATATTTGTATAATTGTCATTTTTTTTTTATTTATTAAAAAATCAAATCATGTATCTAATATAATTACAAACTCTATGGATTATTATCCAACTTAATTTATAATCACACTCAACTTCATTGTTATCTTTTTTATGGGGAAACAAAACCCTTCCAAAATTAATTTTAGTAATTCAAATTATAATATAACAAAATTAAATAATAAATCATGAAAAATTTAAAAAAATAAAATTACAAAAAATAATACCAAATCATCAACATAGACCACTGCTATTCAAGACTCTCACATTTTTTTATAGGCTCTGCACCCGCGTAGCGAAGCGACCTATAAGCTATAAGCTATATTAGAAGGACATTTTAAGATTTTAAGTATCTAAATTTTGAATCATTTAAGAATATAATACATACGAAATAATACTAATTATTTTAACTTCATTACTCTCAATAATATATTATTATTGTATAATATAATATAATAAAATTATAAATATATAATTAGTCTGTGTATTGCATGGGTTATAGGCTAGTATGTATAAAGTATGTATAGTGGAGAGAAGTAGCGGATGTAGTTATTTTAAGAAATTATAAAAAATTTACTATATTTGGATAATTTTGAAATGTAAATAATTGAGAGGTACATCCCAAAAAAGAAAGTGTAAATAAATGGGAGTGATATAGGGAGTAATAAATTACCTTTTTTAGTTACTTGATTATTTATTTTATTTAATTATTATTTTACTTAAAGACTTTGCTAAGCTCCTTTACTATAACAATCCATAAATTCTTAAGTGCTTTATAAGGACAACTTAGCATCATTATCCTTATTACTCGACAACAACAACTATCTCATCTCATCGTTTAAAACAATGCAAAAACCCTTTATTCTTAAAACAATGCAAAAATCAAAATATAAAAGACGAAACATTGAAAATTTTGGTACGGTACCTGTTTTTTGGTACACGCGGAATTTACCGAATTGCCCTTATTTTATTTAAAAGTTTTATTAGCCTTAGTAATCGAATTATAATAGAAAAAGAAATAAAAATCGTTTTCAATTATAACAAGTTACCTTTTTTTATTTCTCTTAATTAAAACAACCTCTCTAAATATCACGGAAAATTTTATTTAATAAAATAGAATACTAGTATTATAACCACTAATAACTAATAAATTACCTTTTTCAGCTACTTAATTGTTTATTTTATTTCATTATTGTTTTACTTAAAGACTTTGCTAAGTTTATTGACTTTAACAATACATAAATTTTTAACTCCTTTACAAGAACAATTTAATATCATCATCCTTATTCCTCGACAATAACAATAATCTCACCCCATCATTTAAGACAATGCAAAAATTGTCTGTTCTTAAAACAATGCAAAAGTTAAAACCATATGCATCTCAAACCAGCATTTGTCGCAAATATATTTTGTACGAGCCCACAATAAAAAGTATTTATTTTATATAATTTTTCCTATTAATGTAAATACAAATATACTTAAATTAAGCATTATCTTACAATTCAATTACATAAATAAAATATAATAAATATTTGATTTTTGAAGTCAAATTATTTATCAAACTATATTATTATATTAAACACGAAACTTTATTGTTCTTCCTTCAATTACATAATTTCCTTTTTTTAAAAAAAATCAATATTTTGCTCAATTGCCCTTAATTAATATCTAACCAATTACCTTTATAAGTAAAATACGTTGCCTTTTTTATTTTCACCAACTAAAACGACTCTTTATCTACAAATATTTTAGACAATCCTTTTAATTTATACGTTTTGTAGGTAAAATATGTTGTCTTTTTTATTTTCTCCAAATAAAAAATCTTTCTCTAAAATATTATGGACAATTATTTTTAATATATACTGATTATCTATCTACCAATCAATCTATCTTTTATAATATTTATACTATTATATTAAAACGAAACAATAAAAGTTTGGTTGGTAGTCGGTCTGGTCACTCACTATAATTATAGTAATATTTAAAATAAAATACTATCACAAAATATATATTCACAACAGAATTATAATATGTCTAATGATTTTGTTTAAACAAAAAAAATATATAAAATTCACCTATGCCGGGTTGAACAAAATTATACAATTGATCAAATCTTAAATAAAAAATGAAAATAACTACATGAAGTTAATTGAATTTTTAGGCTCGGTCTAAAATAAAATATTAGACTATTGATCTTGCTAAAACATTATATTATTGGATCGGGCTAAAATAAAATAAAAAATTGAAAGAAAATTTGTTTGGTCGATATAACGTCATCTGGTTAAAACAGAATAATATATATTATTCATTGGGTCCAAAATAAAATAATATTCATTCCGGGCTAAAATAAAATTAAACAAAAAACTAAGTATATTTAGTCGAATTTAGTTGATATAATTGGTCTCAAGCTAAAATAAAGATTTGATAACTCATGGTAAAATAAAATAATAAATACTACTAATCTGATTAAAGAAATATATTATTGAACCGAGATAAAAAAAATTAAAATTTGAATGGTAATTCGATGATGGGTATAATGTCATTATGCTAAAACAAAATAAAATATTTTATTTATTTGTTTTAAAATATTATAATATTTACCTATAGCTAAAATTAAATTTAAAAAAAACTAATGGTATTAGCCGGATCTGTTACATATAACGACTAGGGTTAAAAAATAATAATGTATATTATTGAACTTCTCTAAAACCAGAAATAAATTCAAATTAAAGATAATTCTTATATTATTGATTTAAGTTAAAATAAAATTAAGGAGTGTAAATAAATTGATGGTAGGTATAATATAGGCTTAAAGAGTAGGATAACTAGGACCCAACCTAGTCGAAATATTAAAATTTGATAGTTGATTTGTATGTACAATATTTAAGTGCATATACTTATGGGTTTTCTTTAATTTCTATAATATACATATTATTTTAATAAGACAAAAATAGATATTATTCCTTAGTTAGTATAATAGAGCCAGACCATAAAAAATCAATATGTACTATTCAAATAAATCATTTTTTAAAACTAAAATATCACTACCTACACCTATGTATGTATTTATACTTATCATCAAATTATATTATTATAATTTCAAATAAATATTATTTATAATTTTCCTTCAAATTAAATTCAAAAAATTATATAATATTAAAAAATCTGTGCATCGCACGAGTTTTAGGCTAGTATTACTAAATATTAAACTCCTTACACTATACAAGAGCATCTTCAACGATGCTTTGTCAAAATTCTTGTCAATCTTGTCAAATTATCATATATATACATATACTTGTTTTTTATATTCACTCAATTTGTTATATCTCGTAATTTTTAAAATTAGATTGATAATAGAATAATAAAATAAAAAGTATTAAAATTAGATAAGGAATAGGATTTAAAATTGAACTAGACTAATGGGCCTAAAATTTGGATCAGATTCTAATAGGGATAAGTTGTAAATTAAGAAATAGGGTTTTGTATTGTTATAAATACACTATATTCGTCATCCTCGTTTTTATTCATTAAAATTCGTAGTGCTTTTCTATACAAAAATCAGCAATCTTGTAAAATTCGTAGAAAATTCATCGTAAGTCGGAATTCAGTGATCCTGGATTATTCAGAAAGATCTTTTCGTTCTCTACAACTTTTGTATTTCGTATTTTTCAATAAAATATCGTTTAGAGGGCCAAAAAGGCTAAATTCAGATCTGGCCAGGAATTGAGGTAAATTTTCGATTGATCTTGCTAGTGTTTTCAAAATTATGTGTTACGTCTGTATCTTTGATTATCAAAACTTGGGTTAAGTGTTTATATATTTAAAAATATTATGTGTTATAGTATACTTATTGTTGTATATATGTTGTGTCGAGACAATAATTTTGGATCTTTAATTTGTGTCATGATTTGTGAAAATATCGAATAAGAACTTAGGACCATGGTCACCGGATCGTAGTGACAGTTTTTTGAAAATTTAGGACCGTTATCACCGGGTTGTAGTGGTCGTGGCATGAATTATTGGTTTTGAATTATTATCTTCTATGTGATATATGTATTGTGTGTATCGAATAAGAATAAGAATACGTATCGAAAGTGTTTGTTCTGTATATCGTATCGTATAGATTATCGTTATTTGTTATATGTGTATATGTTACTTGGCCTACTAGTTGGATCGATTTTTTCTTACTGGGCTGTTTAGCTCATTACTTACAATTTCAAATTTCGCTTAAGAGTTCGAGTTGGATAGCATTGGAATTCGAGGACTTAGTTTTGGAGTAGACTGACTTTTGGAGTTTCACTTTTAGTTGCGCTTTCGTATTGTAACCTTTGTAATAGATTTTGGATTATTAATTGTATTTTATTTTAGTTTTGAATTAGAATTAATAGTCCAGAAGTGTGGACTCTGATACCAATTGTCACAGCCTGCACTTTATATCCACTAACACTCTTTATATCCACTTTTTAAATAACATTTTATTATTAAAATATTTTTATTTAATAGAGATACAATGCAAAGTGTAGAGAGAAAGTGGGTGGTTGAATTATTTTACAATAAAATATAAGTTAAGAGTAACAAGGATTATAGAGCATCTCCCGTAGTCTCTTAAGTCACCCTTCAAATATATTATAAAATATTGTCTCTTAACAATTTAATGTGCATTCACCTCCAACAACACTCTTTATATTCACTCTTTAAATAATATTTTAATATATTTATTTAATAACAGCCTCTTAAGATCACTCTTTAATATAATATAAATTATTAGCTCTTAACAATTTACTGTACATTCATCTCCAACAATATTTTTTATATCCACTCCTCATTTAATTTTATATTATTAAAAGTAACTTGAAATCATTAAAGTATAAAATACAATGGAAAGAGAGAGAGTAAATCTTACCAATTTACTATAAAATATTAGTTAAGAGCTAACTAGAGGCTCTAAGAAATGAGGAGAGAGAAGGGGCTCTTAAACTTTTAAAGAGCCTCTAAGAGTCTTTTGGAGCTCAAATTTAAGCACTACTTTTTATTTTTCAACTTAAGAGTATCTCCAAGAGACTCTTAGCTCACTCTTTAACAATAATATAAAAAATTAGCTCTTAACAAGATAATATAGGTTCATCTCCAACAATAATTTTTAGACTTACTATTTATATATTATTTTATAATTAAAAGTACATTGAAGTTATAAAAGGATAAAAGAAGAGAGAGATAGAAAGAAAGCGGAGAGATTATTTTAATATAAAATATAAGTTAAGAGTTAGGTGAGACTCTTTAGAATTGAGGAGAGAGAAGAGGCTCTTAAACTTCTCTAAGAGTCTCTTGGAGCTCAAATTTTAGCATCATTCTCTATTTTTAAACATAAGAGCCCATATAAAGAGTTTATTGGAGATGCTCTGAGAACTTATATGAAGAGTTTGTTGGAGATGTTCTAATAAAATATAAGTTAAGAATAAGTGGTGGACTCTTAAAAGAGAGGAGAGAGGTGAGGTTCTTAAAATTTTAAAGAGGTTCTAAAAGTCTCTTGGAGTTCCAATTTTGTTAATACTCTTTATTTTTTCAATTAGAGCTTGTTGGAGATGCTTTTTAAGTATAGAAGTGCGCTCTGTACTATTAAGGATATGGTGTATTTTAAGAAGCTTGCCATCTTCTTCTCCTTGCTTTTTTTTTTCTCATTGATTCCATCTAACTTAACATTACTATCTGCGATAAAACAACAAGAAGGAGAAGCTGTTGTGAAATGGAAGAATAGCCTAGCCCGTACTTCATATCTGAAGTCTTGGTCACTCACCAATCTCGATAATCTTTGTAACTGGATTGGCATTACCTGTAAGTGATTGAGATTAATCTTTCCGGAAAACAACTCAATGGAACGCTTCGTGAGTTTGGTTTTACTTCATTTCCAAATCTCAACAATTTCACCATCAAGCACAACCATTTTTCCGGTCCAATACCACCAGTCATTGAGAATATAACACAGCTTCAATACCTTGATTTAAGTCATAATTATCTCAATGGTTCCATCCCTTTCCAGGCTAGTCATATTAAGTGATTGTGTATTATTATACCTGTCATTAAATGAATTCCAAGCTCCAAATGGTCCAATTTCTCTCCCATGCCTTTCTTGAGCATCCTCGACCTTAGTGCCAATCAATATTTACCCATATACATAATATTACATATATTAACATTTTCTCCCTCTGTTATTTATCAAGGAATATGACGGTTATCTGGTTTTGATGAAATACATCAATTTAAGTGGAAACCGTTTTACAGGTCTACTTTTCACTTCCTATTTTTTACTTTTGTATGTAAATATCCCAGTAATTAATAATTTTACTTTTAACAAAGCTCCAACTATTTTAACAGGTGATCTTCCAACATCAATTCGCAATGCCACTTCACTTTCGTTTCTTGTTCTGTCAAATAATGAATTAAGAGGTTCACTTCCACAGTGTTTGGGAAATCTTGCTGATACATTGTTCTCCATTAATCTCGCTAATAATCAGTTTTGAGGATCAATACCAACGACATTCTCCAAGAGTTGTCAGCTGATATATCTAAACATGAACAAGAATCATTTTGAAGGACAGTTGCCTACATCTTTGGAAAACTGTAATAAGTTAAGAATTCTTGATTTTGGAAAAAACAAAATAAGCGGTACATTTCCGTCATTCCTATTTACTCTTGGAGAGCTGCAAGTCCTAGTCTTGCCATCAAATAGACTTTATGGTACGGTAAGCAGAAGGATCATATCACAGCGCTTCCCCAAGTTGCGGATTCTGGATCTCTCCAACAATCAATTCACAGGCTATTTGCCAATTCAATTCTTTAGAAACATGAAACCAACTGATAACCACTACAGTTATTACTATGAGCGAGCATTTTACTATGATCAAGCATATATCTCATTAAATGTGAAAGGAATAGATTATGAAGTAAAAAATATTATTGATTTTTACACAGCCATTGATCTGTCCTGCAACAATAATCAAGGAAAAGTTCCAAATGTTACCGGAGAGCTTAGATGGCTTGCATTGCTCAATTTATCTCATAATAGTCCAACTGGACCTATCCCATCACTGCACGGAAATATGGAAGCACTCCTATCTCTAGATTTGTCTTCGAATCAATTGACAGGGGCTATCCTCCCTCAGTTAATAAGACTGACATTTCTAGAGGTCTTGAACCTCTCAGAAAACCATCTTCATGGAGAGATTCATCAGAAAGGACAGTTCAGTACATTCAATATGAATACAATCTGCGATTAATACATATAAATCAAATAAGTGTGTGCGTGAGTAAACGAAATCAAACAGAGAAAGAAAAGATATAACCAAAGGGAGATCCTCGAGTCCAGTTGAAACTATCTCCTTAAAGCTATTTCGCCTCTCACCGTATGTGCAAGTCGATAGCCTCCCAGGATAAAACGAGATACTAGTATAATCGATAGATCGAATATAATCTCAGCGAACTTGAACTAAGCCCGAGAACTATCACCGGAATATTGGAAAAATTTAAGACTAAAGAGACCGAGAATAAAAGAGATTACTCTTATTCCCTTGACTTAATAAAACTGATGTCCTAAGACTCTATTTATAAAGAGAGGTTTGGAATGACTTGTTTTTCTTTTTGATGTAGTACATGGTATTTATAAGAAAAACTAAGGAGTAGGTTTGTGCTACTCTCGATGTGGTACAAAACCACTTTTAATATTAAAAGGTAAAATTTTGGAACATCAGTTCTCATTCACCTTTTACTCATTTTGAGCGTATAAATATGCGTTGGAATCCCCTCGAAGAGGAGAATATGTTCCAATAAATACACACCACTAACACATAATGTGTCTCACTCATATAGAGTCTCAAAATGATTCACAACTTAGTCTAAAATACTAAGTTTGTCCAACAATCCCCCACAAATGAGATTGATGGTCCAGTAGCACGCACCACATAGACAGACAGACGCGGAGCTTGACTTGGTGATAGTTCTGGCGGTCAGATATAACATACGATAGGTAGAGAATGCTCCTTGAACCTTCGTTCGAATAAGTATATCGACTTTACTGGTAGACAGTATGACGCGATGTCCTTGAACTGTTCGACCGTTTGTGTAAACGATGACATACTCATCACTATATCTTTCCTGACTCATTCAGTTCTGATGATTATGTCCATTTTGGCCATGGAACATCGTCCTGGTTCTGCAGGAGTTTCTAAAGAATTGTGTCTCGCAATTCTCCTTTGAAGCGGCCCCACTTCTCTCCCACATAGGTGATCTTTATCTTAAAGAGTAACCCGCGTTTACTCAACTGAATTCCATGCGTTCACCCCTGAACTCCATGTATTCATCAAAGATCATTAAAAGCTCAAAGCTTAACCTCGTACCTTACGGGTCTCACTGTTTCCTCATCATAGGAACAGGCCAGGGGTTACCCCCACAGTGATTTGGTCATCATGATTTAGTTGTCCCATTGAACCAAGTTCTTGGGATCTCCAGTCAGCAATGGTTGGGTGTCCACCATGATGCCGTTAAGCAATAGGCTTAAGGCCCATCCTTCTCGATGATTTCTCAACCACTTCTCTTGATAACCCTTTAGTTAGTGGATCCGCGATATTATCTTTTGACGGTATATAGTCAATAGTGATAATTTTGGTTGAGATTAATTGTCTAATGGAACTGTGTCGTCGTAGTATATGACGAGACTTTTCATTATACATCGTGCTCTGTGCTCTGCCAATAACGGATTGACTATCACAGTGAATCCCTATTGCAGTTACAGGCTTTGGCCATCTTGGAATATCCTCCAGAAACTGACGTAGATATTCAGCCTCTTCGGCGCATTTATCTAGTGCCACAAACTCAGCTTTCATCGTGGAATGAGTTATCACCGTTTGTTTTGAGGATTTCCATGATATTACCACTCCAGCTAATGTAAACACATAGCCACTCGTAGACTTAAGTGCTTTCTTGCTAGATATCCAGTTTGCGTCAGTATATCCTTCTAATACTGCTGGGTATCTTCCATAGTGCAGTCCATAGTCTCGAGTTCCCCTCAAGTACCTTAGTACCCTTATGATCGCTTTCCAGTGATCAGCTCCCGGATTACTCGTAAACCTACTCAACTTGCTAATTGAGTGTGCAATGTCTGGTCTTGTACAGCTCATGAGGTACATCAGACTACCAATTATCCTCGAGTATTCTAATTGGGAAACAGCTACACCTTTGTTCTTGGATAGGTGCAAAGTCATATCCAGAGCTGTCCTAGCTTTCTCAAAGTCATCCTTAAGAAACTTCTCAAGGATCTTGTCAACATAATGTGGTTGACTTAATGCGAGACCCTCTGATGTTCTAGAAATTTGAATTCCCAGAATTATATTTGCTAGTCCCATGTCTTTCATGTCGAATCTTGATTTCAACATATCCTTGGTAGATTTGATCACTTTATCATTGCTTCTGACAATAAGTAGATCATCTACATATAGTGTCATCATGACATAGCCACTCTCGTTATCCTTGTAATAGGCACAACTATCACATTCATTAATTTTGAAGCCATTGGCCAGCACGACCTCATCAAATTTTTCATGCCATTTTATAGGCGCTTGCTTCAAACCATACAATGATTTCACCAATCTACAGACTTTTCTTTCTTGACCTGGGACAACAAACACTTCGGGTTGTTCCGTATAGATTTCCTCATCTATGTCTCCATTTAGGAAAGCTGTTTTCACATCCATTTGATGTACATTTAGATTACGCAATGCAGCAATAGTAAACATCATCCTTATGGACGTTATTCTCGTTACAGGAGAGTATGTATCAAAGTAATCAAGGCCTTTTTGTTGCTTGTATCCTTTAATCACAAGTCTGGCCTTATACTTATCAGTAGTGCCATCAGTTTTCAACTTCTTCTTGAAAACCCACTTGCTACCTAATGGTTTGCAACCAGTTGGCAAGTCCACTAATTTCCAAGTATGATTCTGCATAATTGAATCAACTTCATTCTTGATGGCCTCTTTCCACATAGGCCCATCAGGTGAGGTAACCGCCTCCTTATAGGTTTGTGGGTCACCTTCTTCGAGCAAATAGGTCATAAAATCAGACCCATAGGATTTCTCCGTTCGTTGTCTTTTGCTCCTTCTCACTACCCCCACATTTTCGTCTTCACTTTCGTCACTCTCAATATCGTCATCTACAGACTCATGAGATCGTTTAGACGTCGTAGGTTGTTGGTTTCCTGGATTACAGGGAAACATCGGCTCAAAGAATGAGGCATTCCTTGATTCCATAATGGTATTTTTTTGAATATCAGGAATCTTGGATTCATGAACAAGAAACCGATATGCAGTACTGTGTGGAGAATATCCGATGAAGATACAATCCACAGTCTTAGGACCTATCTTCACCTTCTTCGGTGTAGGGATCAGTACCTTTGCAAGGCACCCCCACACTTTCAGGTGTTGGTAACTTGGTTTCTTTTTCTTTCACATTTCATAAGGACTTACATCCTTATTCTTGCGCATCGTAATATTTAAAATATTATTTACGCTTAAGATGGCTTCACCCCACATCGATTGTGGAAGCCCAGAGCTTAACAACATCGCATTCATCATTTCTTTCAGAGTGCGATTCTTCCTTTCAGCCACATCATTTGACTGAGGGGAGTATGGTGCAGTGACCTCATGGATTATACCATGTTGTGAACAGAATTCCCCAAATGGTTCAACATATTCACCTCCACGATCACTTCATATCGTTTTGATTTTCTCAGTCTGTTGTGTCTCAACTTCTTCCTTATAGATTTTAAATTTATCTATAGCTTCGTCTTTGCTTTTAAACAAATATACAAAGTAGTATTTTGTACAATCATCAATGAATGTAATAAAATACTTATTTCCTCCTCTTGTTAGAGCGAATTTTAAATCATATATGTCGCTATGTATTAGGTCTAGCACTTTGGTGTTCCTTTCCACACGTTTAAATGATGATCTCGTTAATTTTGCCTCAACACAAGTCTCACATTTATGTTTTGAATCGATAGTAAGTTTAGGTATGTATTCTTTTGCACTTAAACGTTGTAAAGTGTCATAATTTACATGTCCTAATCTAGCATGCCATAAATTAGGAGACTCAAGCAAGTAAGCAGAAGAATTCTTCATTTCATTATCGTCCTTAACGGACATTACATTGAGCTTAAAAAGCCCATCGGTTAAATAACCCTTGCCTATAAACATACCACTCTTAGAAAAAATAACTTTATCTGACTCTATTACAATGCGAAAGCCATGCTTACTCAACAGAGAACCAGACACAAGGTTCTTGCGAATATCGGGCACATAAAGTACATTCTTTAAAGTCAGATTCTTCCCAGAGGTCATCTTCAGGATCACCGTGCCTTCACCCTCAATGGTAGAAGTTGCTGAATTCCCCATGTAGAGCTTCTCACCAGCATCGGAAGCTTTGAGGCTAGAGAAAATTGCCTTGTCTGAGCAAACATGCCTAGTAACACCAGTATCAATCCATCATTCACGTGGATTAGAACCGACCAGGTTCACTTCAGAGACCATAGCACAGAGGTCTATATCACCCATCTCTTTGGAGATATTCTCTACCATGTTTGCTTCTTTCTTCTTGTTGGGCTTCTTGGGCTTCTTGCAGTCAGAAGACCTATGACCAACTTTATCACAGTTGTAGCACTTCCCCTGAAATTTCGACTTCGAAATCCCTCCTTTGGGTGCCAGCTTTGCCCCTTTACTAGAATTAGTCTTCTTGGGCTTGGAGCTTTGAGCATGCTCCACCATGTTTGCCTTCTCAGTGGCAATATTAATTTTCTTCTCGGACCCTCTGTTGTCTTCTTCAATACGAAGTCTAACAATAAGATCCTCCATAGACATCTCCTTTCTCTTGTGCTTAAGGTAGTTCTTGAAATCTTTCCATCCACGTGGAAGCTTTTCAATAACAGCAGCAACATGGAAAGACTCACTTATGACCATTCCCTCAACATGAATGTCATGAATGATCACCTGCAGTTCCTGCACCTGACTGACCACAGTCTTAGAGTCTGCCATCTTATAATCAAGAAAGCGGCCAACAATCCACTTCTTTGCCCCAGCGTCCTCGGTTTTATACTTATGGTCAAGTGACTCCCATAAGACCTTAGTTGTTGGCTTCAAGCTGTATACGTTATACAACGAGTCAGACAAAGAATTTAACATATAGTTCCGACAGATGTAGTCGGAGTGCTTCCAAGCATCAGCAGCATACACAGTCTGCATGTTACTCTCAGCAGTGAGCAACGGTGGTTCTTCCTTAAGGAAGCGATCCATATGCAACGTGGTCAGATAAAAGTGCATCTTTTGTTGCCAACGTTTGAAGTTCGTTCCGTTGAACTTCTCAGGTTTTTCAGCATATGCAGCAGGCATAGTTGGCATAATAGGTGCAGCAGGCATAGTTGGCATAATAGGTGCAGCAGGCATCACAGGTAGAACAGATGGTACGTGCGTCTGTACTACAGGTGTATGCACACCAGTAGGCACCGCAGGTATGATCAGAGGAGTGAATCCTGCCGATATCTGTCCAAGAGGAACACTAAACTGTCCAATGACAGTGTGTCCCACAGGCACATGTCCCAAAGGCACATGTCCAATAGGCGTTTGACCCCCATCAGATCGTACGATCTGTGCGTTAGGGTTAATCGGCTGCTGGTGAACCCCATCCGATCCAGTGATCTGTGCGTTAGGATCAGCCGTCATGTTTATCGGATCGTTCACAGTTTGGTTCTCCATCGATCTGTTACTAAACAAAACAAGCAGATATGGATGTATCAGTCACAGATGTATAAAATAAAATAGCTTTAAGATTGTGAATACAATCTGCGACTAATACATATAAATCAAATAAGTGTGTGCGTGAGTAAACGAAATCAAACAGAGAAAGAAATGATATAACCAAAGGGAGATCCTCGAGTCCAGTTGAAATTGTCTCCTTAAAGCTATTTTTCCTCTCACCGTATGTGCGAGTCGATAGCCTCCCAGGATAAAACGAGATACTAGTATAATCGATAGATCGAATATACTCTCAGCGAACTTGAACTAAGCCCGAGAACTATCACCGGAATATTAGAAAAATTTAAGACTAAAGAGACCGAGAATGAAAGAGATTACTCTTGTTCCCTTGACTTAATAAAACTGATGCCCTAAGACTCTATTTATAAAGAGAGGCTTGGAAGGACTTGTTTTTCTTTTCGATGTGGTACATGGTATTTATAAGGAAAAACTAAGGAGTAGGTTTGTGCTACTCTCGATGTGGTACAAAACCACTTTTCATATTAAAAGGTAAAATTTTGGAACATCAGTTCTCATTCACCTTTTACTCATTTTGAGCGTATAAATATGCGTTGGAATCCCCTCGAAGAGGAGAATACGTTCCAATAAATACACACTGATAACTCCTGGTGGCGGGGCTGCTCTTTCGACGCCGTCCTGGATCCTTCGCCGCTGTAGAGGTGTAGCTGTGGTTGGGTTCCTACAAAACAACACCGGAAGGGGAGTTGGAGTCCCGCGGCGCCTCCGGCGTGAGAGTAAGAACTAGCTTTTTGGGAAGATGGAGATGAATATGAATGTAAGGTTGCTATGTGTGTATATGAGTGTGAGAGAGTGATTAACCCACCTTCTTGGGCTATTTATAGCCCAAGGGTAGGGTTTTGGGGTTTGTACCTTTAGATCATAGCCATTGGTTCTGGGAGCGGAGGACACCTGGCTGGAGTGGATGCTTTACACGTGTCAGTGCGGGACTGGCCGATGAATGTTCTGAGGATCCTCTGGCACGTGCCTTGATTACTCCCATGATTGATGTGTGAAAGTTGTCCCCGTCACGTGCCTGGGCCAACGTCTCACATGCTGGGATTTATCAAGGTTATGTTTGCGGGACTGAGCTAGTTAGGAGTGGTAGTGTGCGGGACTACTCCTTCCAGGAGCTGCGTGGAGTCAGGAGCCTAGGAGTAGCCCTCCCAGGAGCTGCATGGAGTTAGGGGCTTAGGAGTAGTCCTTCCAGGAGCTGTATGGGATTAGGAGCTTAGGAGTAGTCCTTCCAGGAGTTGTATGGAGTTAGGAGTTTAGGAGTAGTACTTCCAGGAGCTGTATGGAGTTAGGAGCTTAGAAGTAGTCATTCCAGGAGCTATGTGTACTATCACACACCACTAACATATAATGTGTCTCACTGATATAGAGTTTCAAAATGATTCATAACTTAGTTTAAAATACTAAGTTTGTGCAACATTCAACAATGATTCTTACCTTGGCAACTCTGCGTTGTGTGTATTACCTTTGACAAAGAAGTGTATGCACGCAGTGTCACCACCACAAGATGTCAGAAATGGTGATGAAGATGATGCTCAAGATGAAGTCTGAATATGATGCTCAAGATGAAGTCTGAATAGGAGATGATCCTGATGGGATATGGATGTGGATTGATATGCGGATTGTCTTTGGGGTACATTGTTTTCACAATGGGAAGGCCTTGGTGGTTTGTGAGATACATTGAAGGGCTGCAACAGAAGTTGACGAGAGGAACCGTTCAATCAAGACGCAAAATTAAATAGTGATGCCATATAGTAGTTATGGTAAAAATTGTAATTAGATAAGAGAATAATGTACTTGTGAGGTTATATAAAAATAAGCATTTATAAAATCATTGATCATATTCTGAGGATACAGTCTCTACAGCACAATTACCGCTAACTTAACCCGCATATCATTTGGATACATTTTGTTTGGAATATATAGCAAAGCAAAGGCTATAAAAGAATTATATGGAGAGCAAGCCATGTACATATGTTTCTAAAGTATTCCTCCAAAAATCTGGCACTCCTAAAGTATATGGTAAGAAGCCACTGGCTTGTCCAAAGTGAGATGGATTTCGTAAGTACTCTTACGTTGAAGTACCCGATAAAAAGTGCTCCTGGTTTAGTTACCGCATGAGTACTCTTCATGATGAAAAAGAATTTGGTTGAAGAATTGCCCTTGTGATGAAATTGTATGGCTGACGGATAGCCTACTCTGAGTCAGGTCACATTAATAAATCCATTTCTTCGTTGCCTTCTAAACATAATCGACCAGAAATTTAGTATTTTGAAATGCTATGTATGGTTTTAGGCTACAATGGTATTACGACGGTTGAACATAGTAAATTACTTAGGTGTTTTTATGATTTTATATACAAGTTAAAAATGTGTTTGATAAATGATAAATTATAAATGATAAGAGCATCTCCAACCGTGTAAATCCTTAGCTAAAAATCATTAATACATATTATAAATAAAAAATATAGCATTCCTCTCGTCTATAAATATAGTCAAACTCTTGATAGTCAAACTCTTGATGTTGGTTATATTTATTAAACCACTGCAAACCTGTAAAAAATCTATTAAAAAAAATCTAATCATTTATTACCATATTGAAGATATATATTTTATTTATAACAACATAACATTTTAATAACATACTATTTTAAAATATATCCAATCAATATAGCCAATACTTACAATGTTCATTGGAGATGCTCTAAGTTATAACATTCGATAATTATATTTAATAAAATAATAATCTTATAATTATTACTCCCTTTGTCCAATCAAATTATATATACAATTTTTTTTCAATTCTCGACACGCATTGTAAGGTGAATATAAAATATAATTACATATTTTTTATTTTTTTTATTTTTGTATTGAACTTTAAACAACAATTTTTTATTCATAAGATTTTTTTTTAAAAACTATTTACAGAACTATACTTTAAAATTTAAAAAAATCTTAAAATGTGTGTAGAGCCCGGTCCCCTAATATATACTACCTAGGGACACAAGGGTAGTAAACAATCAAGAATAATATCTCTTCTTACTGAAATGCATTATCAAATCAATTCAAATCAATAATATAATATTAAAAATTCAATTCAACTTAAACTAAAAAATAAAAAAATATATATTAAAACAATTTGTGCATCACACGGATTTTAAACTAGTTATTAAATATAAAGAATGAAAGTTGAAATATATTTTTGATCAAATCTGAATTTTTTTGAAATATATACATTATAAAAAAAACAAATACTGAAATAAACTCTTAAATAAGAATCAAAATCATCTAAAACATTTTATAGCTAAAATTATTTAAAATGCTGACAGATGAGGCAAATAAGCAAAATGAAAAAGCTAACTTTCCCGGTTTTATCATTTAAGCAACAATTTCATCAAGAAAGCAAAACATCCAAACAGTCCACTAAAAATAGTATCGAGCCTATGATCCCAATGAGCCCGTAGAATGATATGCCAAACAGGCACTACAACTCCTTCAACCTTATATATACTGATTACCTATTCTTTTATTTGTTTAGTTATTGATTCTTTCACCGCTCTTTGGACCATTGCTTCTACTAATGCTAATCTCTACATTTTGTCCATGGAAGAAAAGAAAAACCAACGTTTTTAAGAGATCAACAGGTAAATGAAAACTATAGTTTTGTGGTTAAGCTGTATATGCAATATGAATTGCACCTCTAATCAATGCATCTCATATGAAATTTGATCTTCAAGAGCAAGAAAGAAGATCTAGGCTTACTATACTTTCGCGTTTCCACCCGAGCTTAGGCTCAAACCACACTATGCAATAAGTAACAAGCTTGTACAAGTTGGATTTGGACCAGTTTTCAAAATAATTCTGAAGTTGTATTCGTTTAGTAACCGGTAGCTAGAAAATCTTAAAATGTTAGATAAAGACCTGTATAAGATCTATTACTCTTTATCACACTTCCCTCAATCATATATACATTTAGTTACGTTTGACAACAACGTCAATAACTAATACCAATGACAAATATTTAAATTATATAATTCGGAGTGGCTGGATTTGAACCGGAGACTACTTCCTAAACTAAACTCTAATATAATGTTAAGTAAGTAGTCGTTCTAAAATTTTAAGATGGAAAAGACCACAAAGGACTCTACCAAAAACTTATACTCTTTCACTGCATTATGTATCAAAGTGACCACTTATGCTGTTATGCATGTACGTGTTCCTAACATCAACATACTTCTCACTTAGTTAACCAGATGAGCCGTTGAAATCCTTCTCTAATCTCTATTAATACAGAATTTAAATGCACAGTTGGGAATGTCGTATGATTGTACCATGACAACCATCCCAACTAATCCGATGATGGCCGGAGAGAGTTAAAATAAAAATGTTATATAAATTGTCAAGTTGTATTTGTTGGGGTGTTAATTCAAACTTATAGTTTTTTGGTTGTCTGAGTCGTGCTGCTATGTAATGTCTCAGTATGCCGTGGCTTTGAGAGTTTATAGGAGTAGTCTTTGAATAAGTATGTGGTTAACGTTAGTGGTTGATATAGTCTGAGTAGTTTGTTATGCAGTTCCTACTTTGTAGGACTCTTTCTATCTGTAGTTTGTTTAAGTATTGTAGTGAGTATCAATAAAAAATCAAGCTGTTGAAAAGCTTACACTCTCTGTTCTACAAACATATTTTCTGGATATTGATTGTGTTTAAATCGTTTTGCCAATAATCTGGTATCAGAGCAAGGCAACGTAGTGGATGACCAAGTTCATGCCAAAGGCACAAACGATGGAAACAGGGAAGATTAAGAGTGGAACGATCAGCTTGAGTTATCCCATGCTGTCACGAGCGAATTACACAGCATGGGCCATGAAGATGAAGGTTAATCTGCAGGCCCATGGAGTTTGGGAAGCAGTTGCACCAAAGGATCCGAAATCAACAGAGGTTGAAGAGAAAGTTGATAAGTTAGCACTGACAGCGATATATCAGGCTATACCCGAGGACATACTGTTGTCCCTAGCTGATAAAGAGACAGCCAAAGAGGCATGGGAGGCCATCAAAGTGACGTGTCAAGGAGCTGAGCGCGTTGAAACTGCAAAAGTGCAGACGTTGAAGACTGAATTCGAGTCTTTGGTCATGAAGGAAACGAATACCATTGATGATTTCAGCATGAAATTGGCTGGATTAGTGACGAACATACGAGCTTTGGGAGAGGACGTTACTGAAAGTTATGTGGTAAAGAAGCTTTTGCGAGCGGTGCCCACCAAGTTTTTGCAAATTGCCTCTATCATAGAGCAATTTGGAAATCTGGACAGTATGACGATGGAAGAGACGGCGGGGTCGTTGAAGGCACACGAAGAACGTCTTAAGGGATCGACATATACTGGTGGTAATCAACTTCTTCTGACTAGAGAACAGTGGATTGAGAGGGAAAAAGATGAGTCCAGGTTGCTATTGACAAGGGAAGAGTGGCTTAAGCGAAGCAACAGGGGTTTTGGTGAAGTTAACACACAAAAAACTCGGAGGAAAGAAGTCGTTCGAACCAGTCGTGACAAGAGCAAAGTACGCTGTTTCAATTGTCTTGCTTATGGTCATTTTGCTTTCGAGTGTAAGAAGCCAAATCGTGACAAGGATGTAAAGGAGGAGGCTCACATGGCACAGATTCCTGACGAGGAACCTGCACTACTTCTGGCGGAACTCAAGGAAAACGAGAAGGTGGTATACTTGATTAATGAAGAACATGTGAACCCAAGATTAAGTCAAGGTGATGCTGGAGGCCAAATTGAATCCAATGTGTGGTACTTGGACAATGGAGCTAGTAATCACATGACAGGACAAATATCTAAGTTTGATGAATTGGACAAAAATGTTGTGGGACAAGTTAAATTTGGAGATGGATCGGTTGTGAAAATTGAAGGAAAGGGCTGCATCTATTTGAAGTGCAAGAACGGTGAAATCAGAACGTTGAATGAGGTATACTTTATTCCCTCCTTACGTAGTAACATTATTAGTCTTGGGCAACTTGCAGAGGAGGGGTATGATGTCACCATTAGAGGTGAGTATCTGTGGGTTAGAGAACTATAAGGTAATTTGCTCATGAAAGTTAAACGTTCCGCGAATAGATTGTACAAAATTATAATCTATAGCAGGGACATAAAATGTTTGATGTCGCGGTGTGAAGAAGAGAGTTGGTTGTGGCATTCTCGCCTCAGACATGTAAACTTCAAGGCCATGAGACTTATGACTACAGATAATATGGTGTTAGGAATGCCTATTATTAACCAACCGAAAGAGGTGTGTACTGGTTGTCTCATGTCAAAGCAATGCAGAAAATCTTTTCCCAGCAAATCGAAGTTCACAGCAATGAGACCTCTTGAACTGGTGCATGGTGATCTTTGTGGTCCAATATCTCCAAGCACACCTGGAGGTAAGAGATACATATTTGTTCTAATTGATGATTATAGTAGAGTAATGTGGACTTATTTTCTGAAAAATAAGAACGATGCGTTTGATGCTTTTAAGAAATTTCGTGTGTTAGTCGAGAATAGTCCAGGGAAAAAGATTGGTACATTCAGAATAGACAATGGTGGGGAATTTACCTCAAAAGAGTTCACTCAATATTGTGAAGAAGCTGGAATCACACGCCATTTTTCTGCACCTTACTCGCCACAGCAGAATGGCGTGGTCGAAAGACGTAACAGGACTTTGATTGAGATGTCACGGAGCTTATTAAAGGAGATGAAGATGCCAAACTACTTGTGGGGGGAAGCCGTTCGACACGCAACATATTTGTTGAATCGACTTCCAACCCGTGCTGTAACTGGTGTTACCCCATACGAGGCGTGGTCCAAGGAAAAACCAAGTGTAGATCACCTGCGTGTTTTTGGGTGTGTGGCACACATGAAGGAGCAGAATGTGAACTTGAAAAAACTTGACATTAGAAGCAGGCCAGTAGTGAATCTTGGCAAAGAACCGGGTACAAAAGCCTACCGGTTGCTGGCCCTGAATCTCGAAGGATACATGTAAGTCGAGATGTAATCTTCGAAGAGAAAAAATCGTGGAATTGGCCTGAAACTGAAGATGCAGATGAGATAAATAATGGAAACTTTATTGTGATATCGACTGTTCAAAACCAGATTACAGAGGGTGAAGAAACGAGACAAGAGGCACATGAAATTAATGATAACTCTGAAACTGAAGGCAGTACTGATGCACAAAATCTGAGTGCATCAGAGTATGGATCTGAGACAGACGAGCCACCTGTGAAATTCAAGCCACTTGGTGAAATTTATACTGCTACTGAACCCATAGAACTGGACGAGGATGAATTGTATCTTATGGGCGTAGATGAACCAGTTAACTACACGCAAGCTGCTAAAGAAGATGAATGGAGGAAGGCAAAGCAAGTTAAAATTGAAGCTGTTGATAAGAACAGAACATGGGAGCTAACTGAATTACCAAAGGGGCGAAAAGCAATTGATTTGAAGTGGATATATAAGATTAAACGAGATGCAAATGGAAGCATAACGAAGTATAAGGCCAGAATTGTCGCAAAGGGCTATGTGCAAAAGAAAGGTGTAGACTTTGATGATGTTTTTGCACCGGTTACGCGTATCGAAACAATACGACTGTTACTGGCACTTGCAGCTAAGAGTAATTGGCAGGTACACCATCTCGATGTTAAAACAGCTTTTCTTAATGGAGAAATTAGCGAGGAAGTCTTTGTTAAGCAACCTGAAGCATTCGTAAAGCGTGGAAAAGAACATATGGTGTACAGGTTATTTAAAACTTTATACGGACTAAGACAGGCCCCAAGAGCCTGGTATTCGAAGCTCAACAAATGCTTAAAGGGGCTGGGTTTCACAAGGTGTGCATACGAACAAGCAGTGTATACCAGGCATGTGGGAGGTGAAATTCTAATCGTTGGAGTCTATGTGGATGACCTCCTAGTTACTGGGACGAGTATTGAAGCCATTGTGGAGTTCAAAACGCAGATGACAAAGAGTTTTGACATGAGTGATTTAGGCAAGCTCACGTACTACCTGGGTATTGAAGTGGTACAAGGGGATGGATATATTTGTCTGAAATAATCGGGATATGCGAAGAAGATACTTCTCAAGGCTGGAATGTTTGATTGTAACCCCACAAAAATTCCAATGCACCCTAAAGAAATCATCACTAAGGATGAAGGAGGCAAACTGGTGGACTCAACTGATTTTAAAAGTATAATCGGGGGGCTGAGATATTTGATTCATACTAGGCCTGACTTGGCCTATTCTGTTGGTGTTATAAGAAGATTTATGGAAAAGCCTACGGTGATGCATTTGAATGCAGCAAAACGTGTATTACGTTATGTGAAAGGAACGCTGGAGTTTGGCTTAATCTATACCAACGATGAAGAGAACGATGTAATTATTGGGTACTCTGACAGTGACCTGGCAGGAAACTTAGAAGATAGGAAGAGCACCGACGGTATGGTCTTCTACCTAAATAAAAGTTTGATAACATGGAATTCGCAGAAGCAAAGGTGCGTGGCACTCTCCTCTTGTGAGGCAGAGTTCATGGCAGCAACAGCTGCCTCGTATCAAGCGATATGGTTGAGGAAACTGTTGGCACAAGTTACTGGGCAATATATCCCACCTGTGATGCTATTTATCGACAACAAGTCGGCTATTAACTTGGCGAAGAACCCAGTCTTCCATGGCAGGAGCAAGCATATTGACGTTAAGTTTCACTTTATTAGAGAATGCATTGAGAATGGAGACATCATTGTTAAACATGTTTGCTCAGAAGAACAGCGAGCTGACTCTCTCACGAAGGCGTTGAGCGTAGTGAATTTCGAGAAGATGAGGAGCATACTTGGAGTTAAAAGATGTGTTCAGACAAGTTTGAATTAAGGGGGAGACTGTTGGGGTGTTAATTCAAACTTATAGTTTTTTGGTTGTCTGAGTCGTGATGCTATGTAATGTCTCAGTATGTCGTGGCTTTGAGAGTTTATAGGAGTAGTCTTTGAATAAGTATGTGGTTAACGTTAGTGGTTGATATAGTCTGAGTAGTTTGTTATGCAGTTCCTACTTTGTAGGACTCTTTCTATATGTAGTTTGTTTAAGTATTGTAGTGAGTATCAATAAAAAATCAAGCTGTTGAAAAGCTTACACTCTCTGTTCTACAAACATATTTTCTGGATATTGATTGTGTTTAAATCGTTGTGCCAATAGTATTGTGATGATTCTCGGGGAGTATTTCAAGACGGAAATGCCTCTTAGAAACTTCCAGGCAACAGTGAGTTTGTGAATGAAGTAAAATATATTGTCCAACTTCAACACCGGAATCTTGTGAGACCCCGACATTGTGTTACATCAATTTTGACACTCTTTATTTAGAAAATACTCCAACACCCCTAAATATCAAACCTGTCATGCCAAATATTGTTGGCACGCCCACCGTTGTTACTTTAATAACCCATGGAGATTACATAAAGAAGGCATGCAGGTCCCTGAAATTGACAAATTATTTTCACAGTTGCATGTGTCCATTTTTCAGCTCGAACGAATAGGTCTAGAGATGAGCTCACAGAAAAGCAGCTATATACCCACGTCTAGACTTGAAGCCCATAACTATATTTTAAATCACATAAACAGACCCAATCATGGTTGGCTAAAATTAAAATATAAAGACCCGGCCCATGTATTTAATCTATTTCCTTCTAAATAATGTACATACCTAAAACATTTTCAAAATATTTCAAAATGACACGTGTATTTTTGAGATTTACATAAATATACCAGAAAATTAATTTGAGAAAATAGCCAATAATATAACGACAACATAACATTTAAAAACGTTCTCGAGAATTGATAGGGGATAAAATAAATCTTAATCACGTCATTAATGTTGCCTTAATTACATCTACGACTGCAAGTCCCATTAAAGAAGGCCATATGTATGACATTCAGACCAAAATGGTTAACACATTGATCAAGCCTGATGGGACAAAAAAGACCCAATAGCCCTGAATAATTATTAATTTCGTAATTAATTAATAAGGGATAAAATAGCTGATAAGTAAAGTCTGAATAAGGACACAATTCCTTGGAGATTGGCCTCCAAAAAATCTCATAGAATAAGGAATCAGTTTCCTACTTCCTAGGACTCCAAATTCCATTCTAATTATGAGACTTGTCCACCAAATCTCCTAACCCTAGTCCAATTCAAGGACACCCAACATCTATATAAGGGGTCTCACCCCACAAATCAGAACTACGTTTTTGGCTTGATCCTTGACATACAGCAAGGTACGTAGGCATCTTATTAAGGCAGATCGAGTCACGAAACACAAGAGCAGTTAAATCGAGCCTCGAAGCTCACGAACCCTAACAATAAATACACCCCAATTTTTTTATCCATAATATTTGGCGCTATCTGTGGGAAGGAATAACAACAACCATGATGAGAACACAGAGTGAAAACAGCGCCCCTGAAGGAACACCAGCTGGAGCAACTCAAACTATTTCGTCAACGGTGGTGATACCACCACACTCATCCAACGCCTCCACCCAAGGAGCAACCCTGATAGGGGCAACTGAGCCTCAGCCACAAGGGACGAATTCCTCGGCTCCTCAAGGGACGAATTCCCAGCTTCAGCAGCTACATACACCTGTGAATCCTCGACCCGTTGGGTATGAGTATTCAAATATTGTGACCACTAACCCCCCCCTTATGGGTTGCCCCTATACCCCCGAGGTTGGAGGAAGTGGACATGCTAATCGGAGTGAAGCGTAAGGGCAGACGCCCCCTACATACGCGGTTTGACTCCTATTCCGGAGGACCAAGAATTCTCCGGACCTTATACTGAAAGAGATTCCGAATCTTCATATGACGATGCGGCTCCAAGGAGGAGACGTTCTGGTAAAGAACCAATGCCAGATGCTAATCAACGACCCAGAACCACACAAGGGGCGAATCCCCAAGAAGTACAAAAGAGGATCAGGGCTCACGAAGCTGAGATCCAAAGGCTGAAGCGTGACTTGGAGGCACACTTGACCCCAAGACCCCCACTACCTCCGAGGAGGAGAAATCCTCCTCCAATCATAGACCTGGATGGTCCGCTACAAAGAAGGATTGTTGTCCCAAGGACTGATCCAAGTGATCTTTTGCCTTTAGGGGATCCTGATGACCCAGCTCCACCATTCACTGAAGAGATAATGAATGCCCATATCTCAAGGAAGTTTAAGATGCCCACCATCAAAGTTTATGATAGCACTGGAGATCCCGCTAATCATGTCAGAACATTCTCTAATGCACTGTTGCTACAGCCCGTGAACAACGCTATTAAGTGTAGGGCCTTCCCCCAAACCCTGTCGGGAATGGCTCAAAGGTGGTACAACCGTTTGCCTCCAAATTCAATTGGGTCCTTTAAAGACTTGAGTCAAGCTTTCATTAAGTAGTTCATCAATGGGAGAGTACATGAGAAGAGTTCAGCATTACTCATGAGTATTGTGCAGGGAGCAAAAGAGTCCTTGAGACTATCTGAACCGTTTTACTAAAGAGGCTTTGAAGGTTCCAGACCTTGATGATAAGGTAGCCATGATAGCATTGCAGCAAGGAACTAGGTATGAGTTCTTCAAGATGTCATTAGCCAAGCGCCCCTCCCTGAAAGCATGTTGTAGCTCCAAGTTAGGGTCAGGAAGTATATCAAAGTGGAGGAAAGCATGAGGAAGACGGTAGTGAAAAATGAGCCTGCCGGTGGCAAGAAGCAAAAGACTGATCTAGAATATAATGCTAAGGACAAGTATCCTAGAACTGAGCAAAACACTAATTCAACCCCGAATAAGGGAGGACCTAGACAAAAGTTCATCGAATATGTTAAACTGAACGATCCCAGAAGTCAGATCCTAATGGAAATCGAAAGAGATAGGGATGTTCGTTGGCCTAAGCCCTTGAAGGCTGATCCTACTAAGCTAGATAAGAGCAAATATTGTAGATTGTACAAAGATGTTGGTCATGACACCAATGAGTGTAGGCAACTGAAAGATGAAATAGAATTCCTATACTAGAGTTGCAGGTTCATCTAAAAACTCGAGGAAAGCTTATACTAGAGAAGTTATGCATATTGTCGGGGAAGCCCCGAAGAGGGCTAGGATAGGAGTAACAATGACGTTCGATGATTCTGATTTAGAGGGTGTCAAATTTCCTCATGACGATCCTCTGGTCATAATACCAATAATAGGGAACATCCCGGTAAAGAGAGTCCTCGTAGAAAATGGAGCTTTAGTGGACATCTTACTCCATGATACTTTTATAAGGATGGGTTACAAAGATTCTCAATTAACTCCAACTGACATGCCGACATATGGTTTAACTGGAGTTGAGTGCCCGTGGAAGGGATAATTAAGTTGCCAATGACCATAGGTCAGGAACCAAGACAAGCAACACAGATGTTAGCCTTTTAGTGGTAAAAGCTGGATCAACTTACAATGCAATCATCGAAAGAACATGAATACATGCTTTCAAGGCAGTCCCTTCTTCTTACCATTTAGTGATGAAGTTTCCCACCCGGAACGGGATTGGAGAAGAGAGAGGAGATCAAAAGATGGCAAGGAATTATTATGTAGCCTCTCTTAGGGCTGATGGAGTTGGGGGCAGGTTTTGCCTATTGAAGATCTGGATATTCACGAGAATGACGAGAAAAGAGGGAAGCTAGCAGAAGACTTGGTTCCTATTCCTTTAGCTCCCGAGGATCCTGAGAAAGTAACTGTCATTGGAGCATCACTAGAAGAGCCCCTTAGAGGGAAGTTGGTGAGGTTTTTACAAGAGAATAGTGATGTATCTGCATGGTTAGCAGCTGATATGCCTGGCATAGACCCGGAACTGATCACTCACAAGTTGAACGTAGATCCAAATCGAAAGACGATGAAGCAAAAGAAAAGGAGCTTTGCCCCTGAGAGGTAGGAGGAAATTAAGTAAGAAGTGGAAAAGCTCTTAGAGGCTGGTTTCATTGAAGAGATACGATTTTCGAAATGGTTAGCAAACCTTGTGATGGTAAAGAAGGCTAATGAAAAATGGAGAATGTGCGTAGATTTTACTGATCTGAATGACGCATGCCCAAAGGATTGTTTCCCACTACCAAGAATAAATATATTGATAGATACGATCATTGGTCACGAGATGCTGAGTTTTATGGACGGATTCAATGGATACAATCAGATTAAGATGCATAAGGATGACATCCCAAAGGTATCATTCATCACTGACTTTGGTGTTTTTTGTTATCTTGTTATGGCGTTTGGTCTTAAGAATGCAGGAGCTGAAAGAGATATGTCCAAAGTCCAATCATGTATGAGGATTTAGGAATAACTTTTATGTAATATGTTTTGATTTCATTGATATTAATAAAAGACTTATTTTGTTTTTATTGTGGGCTCTATCTATTTAAATGTTTGAATAAGATATACCATAGTTTAGAGTAAAGCTTTTTATGGATTGTGATGAGATCATAATAATGAGACCTAAAAGATGATAACTCTAAACATAAATAGTTCCTGGTCGTAGGATTACTAACTGGTAATTAATAATCTGCAAAGATCGGTATATACTATGCTTGCTTCATTATGAAGGATGTCTGTTCTCATAGACATTTGTGTGGTGACACTATAGCTAGTATGTAGGTGCTTATTATAGAATAAGTTCACTGAACATGACTCACACAGCTGAACAACTGATGGAGTTCACTCACATGTCAGCAGTTGTTCACATAGTGATAGTTGTACAAGTATCCTTAGACTTGAGGTCATCATAGTCATCTTGTGTACACTGAACTATGCTTTGGTTTAGTTCTGAGTCTCAAGGGACAATTATAAGGGCTTTACTGGGTATAGGAATTTGTACATGAAGATAGTGTATGATCAATAAAGGATCTACCCCTTCCAGTGAAGGAAGAGAATGTTCAATGCTGATCCACTTATGTTAGTTCAGGAATCTCTGGCGAGAGTGAATGAAATTAGAAAGGAGTTTCTAATTTACATTAAATAGAACTAAGCATAGTGAATGGGAAAGCAAGTGATTAAATAAGATAGGCTTGACACAAGTTCCATGCCTTATATTTAATCGTGACATTGCAGGGTAGAAGGAATTAATTGTACGGTAACTACTCACTGAATAGGTTCTTGGTATTCTAAGCAGTGAATTCGTATTATCCGGATAGTCGCGATATGCTGAGAAGTATCCCTCACGATGTAGAATAAATATGATTAATTAATTAATCATATTTAATGAATTAGAGAATTTATATAAATAATGATAAAATAGTTTTATTATTATTTATTTCTACTACCGGCTTAATATTGAACCTACAGGGTCACACCATAAAAGAGAATGATTTAATGGTGGAGAAATTAATTAATAATGGCTGATAATTATTTATTTATGAAATAAATAATTAATTGGCAAATTTAATAATTGATTAAATGAGATTTAATTGAATATAAATTAATTAAGAAAAAGTTCTTAATATTATTAATTAAGAATTTAATTTTTAAAAATTAAATCAAGTGAGAGAATTATTTCTAAAGTGTTTAGAAAAAGGATTAATAATTAAAAGGTGTTTTAATTATTAATGAGAATAATAAAGGGTTAATAATAATAATATTTTATGGGAAAATTTTCAGCTGAAAATTTTGCCTATAAATATACTATTATAAACCCTATTTTTGCCTCAACCTAAATTTTTTTACAAAACCCTAATTCTCTCCACCTCCTTCTTCTCCATTACATCGTTTTCTTGGTGGATACCGGTGGAGTGCTTCACACTTGAGGAGCAGCTGCTAAGGATCTCCGCTCGTGGTTCTTGGATTGCTATTAAAGACCTCCATCTTTCCATTAATGTAAAGCTTCTTAAGGTAAACATACTTAACTACGAATTAAATATTATTTTTCGCATGGATCCTGCGGAGGGTTTAGGTTTTTTTAAGATTTAAATTTACGTTTTCGTTGCGTTTATGAGCTAAAAACCCTTCAGGAGCTACCTATCAAAGTTGGTAAATAATATTTTCAAGGATCTTATTGGAAAAACTATGAAAATTTATGTTGATGACATGTTAGTCAAGAGTCTAGTGAAGACTGACCATATAACCCATTTGAGGGAAGCTTTTGAGGTCCTGAGATATCACAAAATGATGTTGAATCCTGTAAAGTGCGCTTTCGGAGTGGGATCTAGAAAGTTTTTGGGATTGATGGTCTCCAAGAGGGGAATTGAAGAAAATTCTGATAAGATAAATGCCATTTGGACATGGAGCCTCCACGATCTATCAAGGATGTTCAAAAATTTACGGGAAGGGTCGTTGTCTTAAGACGATTCATCTCCAAGTCCGGAGATAAGTGCTTGCCGTTCTTTAAATCCCTAAAGAAGGTAAAAGATTTCATATGGACTGAGGAAAGTCAGGAGGCATTCGAAGGATTGAAGAAGTATATGGTTCAAGCCCCGTTTTTGAGCAAACCAGCTCTGAATGAAACTTTGTACTTGTACTTGGCCATTTCATAAAATACCTTGAGCGCTGTATTGGTTAGGGAGGAGCTTAAAATCCAGAAACCCATATATTATGTCAGTAAGATTCTGCACGGAGCTGAGTTGAATTATTAAACTATTGAAAAGTTTGCTTTAGCCCTGGTGATGGCTTCAAGGAAGTTGTGTCCTTACTTCCAAGCTCATAAAATTGAAGTGCTAACAAATCAGCCCTTGAGAAACATCATTCACAGTCCCAAAGCTAGTGGGAGGCTAATTAAATGGGCAATAGAGTTGGGAGAATTTGACATCAAGTATGAGCCGCGAATGGCAATAAAAGCCCAGGCGTTGGTTGACTTCATTGTAGAGTGTACCATACCCAACCAAGAAGTCGGGGGGCAGGAAGATACTATACATCAAGACACAGAAGGTAATAAAGGAGACAAAGAAGAGGCCGTTAAAGAGAAAGAATATTAGGTTCTCTATTTTGATGGAACATCAAAAATAAATTCGAGTGGGGCAGGGCTAGTTTATAAAGCCCAGATGGGTTCTTGATTGAATATGTTATGAAGTTAGACTTCCCAACCACAAATAATAAAGCTGAATATGAGGCTCTGATAGCTGGTCTCGGCCTAGCGAGGATATTGAGGGTCAAGAACTTGAAAGTCTATGGAGATTCGATGTAATATTTGGGAAATATCGTGTAATTATTTTTATCAATAAATAATTGTTATGTGATTTTATGTGAATTTTTGGAAAATTATTTGATAATTGGAATTGATGTTTGGATGTTTATATATGATAAAATTGGGGTATTTTAATTTTTATTGTCCAAAATAAAATATAAATAATTTTGGTATTCTTCAAGTAATTTTTAGGTTATTATATGATTTTATAAAGATTTATGGATTAATAATTATTTTCTAAGTAATTATAAAACTATTTTATAAAACCGGGAATCGTCCAACTTCAACCGCTTTTGCGTTTTTAAAACCCAAAACTCTTCGAAAAACTCCTTCCTAACCTAATTTGATTATTCTGAACATTTTCCGTGTTATGACTTTTTCAATCTGGAATACAGTTTGACCCGTACGAGACCCGACACAAATTTTTTGATACGATAGTCATTTTGGTTGTTATTCCCAAACAATGCAATAAGAATTACAGAAGGGGGTTGAATGTAATTCTGGATCCTTTTTAAATTTTAAGACTGTTCTTACTTAATATATATAACAGTGTTTGATTTTGCAAGAAGTGCGGAATAAAACTTGAATTGAAATCAAAACACAAAGTAATAAAACACAAAGCTTTAAAACTTTCTGGTGGATTTGAACTTATCCACAAGAGACATATATTAGTATGAGAACTCTGTGATGCTTAAATATCACACAGCTGCTTACAAGTGAACTTACAAACTTACAGAGAAATTCTTAACAGATATAGCTTTATCTATCTCTCTGAAAATTATGCTTACTCAGTTATTAGTTCTACTTGCTACACTTGGTTTATATATTACCAAGTTACATGACAGTAAGACAAGATAATAAGACAAACTATATCTAGTCTAACTCCATGCTGTTTCACTACTCTATTCCCGCATCTTTGAATATCTTCATAATTGCATGGAAATGGTAACGCTTCTTTGTTTTCTAAAACCTGTAATTAGGATGCCACATTCCATTCGCATGTGACTGTGTTATCATTGTCAACTGCTAAATTGAATATTATCATCCGTCGGGATTATATTGATCATCCGTCGGGAGCCTTGTTGATCATCCGTCGATAGATTTTGTAGATCATCCGTTGGTAGCCTTTTGGTCACTTGACTCCATTTCACTTATACAGAATTACAAGACATCTCATATTTACAATTAGCCAACCTATTCTGTATAGCAATCTAGTTGTCAACATGACTTAGAGAATCCTACAGAATCTACTAGACTAAATACATTATTGTTTGCAGAAATGTGCTGCAATACTTATTATTACATAAGCTACACTCTCGATGGATGTCAAATTATCATCGGTCGGGACTATAAAGTTCATCCATTGGGACTAGATTAAAACATCCGTCGAGAGATACAAAAACATGAAGTTAAATCTACTAAGGTATTTTATTGAACTTATCATCAAGTTCACAACATATTCCTAACAATCTCCCCCAATTTATATCACTGGAATTGTAGCCATAAATTAAGAGAAACTTGATGATAACAAAACACCCTCAATGTCCAGATTGAATAATAGTAGATGAAACTTATAAGTGCTACAATTTATTGAAAATTGGACAAAGTAAAGTGTACAAAGAGTTCTCACAATCATTATCAAGGTGTTCCTCTAGTCTGAGCAGATGTTTTCTATTTCCTTGATGGTCTTGATTTCTTCTCAAGTTTCCAGTTGTTTTCTTCTATTTGATTTTGGAGCTGCCTGTGGAATTCAAATTCTTCAGCATTTGACAGATCTGGCCTTTCTTGTATTTCCAGTAGAGTTTCATTGCTTGAGATGCTCAATTGGTCATCCAATCTTAAGAATCTTCTTACACCTTTGTCATCCATGAATTCCATCAGCTAGTAAGGCCTCAAGTGCACTATACTTCCTGTGAAGGGAATTGTTAGAGTTCTTGGAAGTGCATTTGAGGCTTTTCTGCTCCTCGGTTCTTCTATCTTCTTTAGAACCAATTTCTTGGCTATCACATTGAATCCAAAATTCTTCTTGAAGGATGAGAAGATCTTTATCAAAATATTACAACTTTCTTGGAGAATTTTGTGAAGGGGCCATATGATCTCTCTACCACTTTTGTATTTGAATACCAGTCTTTCAGGGAGATGTCTGTGAGCATTAATCCCTCTTACTTCTTCCAATTCATCCAAGTAGAGATTTATATATAAAAATTCCTTGATGTCACAGATATATAGAAGATCTCCCTTGTTGACATTTGGTTGAGCTTTGGCTAAGGTTTTGGTTCTGAGAGTCACAAGCTTGATCTTCTTGATTTCTCTTATCTTTGTCTTCTTTGCTTTGTTGAAAATTGGTAGATTAAGCTCAAGAATAGGCAATTTTTTCCAGTCTATTGGCTCATCCTTGGGAACTATGGGCTCACCATGAAAGTTCTTTGTAGGATCCACCTTAAATTCATCATGCACTTCTGAAGGCTTGGATGTTTGAGTTGAAGTTGTAGACTGTTTGGGAATGTAATCTTCCATTTCCTCATCACTGAAGTCCAATTTTCTATTGGAATGGAGCTTGTATCTGAACTTCCTTTTCTGTTGAGGTTCCTTGTGCATTTTCAGATCCTGATCTTAGCTACTATAGATGGTTTCTCAGAAATCTCAGTTGGAATTTTCACAGCTTGAATTTTAGCTACTATAGCAGCTTGCTCTTTTTTCTGTTTGAGCTTCTTAGCCTCTAAAGCAACTTGCTTCTTTTCTTGCTTGGTTTTTGTTTTTCTTCCCTTTTAGCTTCTGCAAATTGAGGGTGTCCAGCCACCACACAGATTTTTTTCCCAATTCTGTACAGTTTGGCAATTCTTTTCTTTTGTACTGAATCAGTTATATCTTTGAAGAATACAATGGACCTTTCCAACAGCTTCTTTTCATCTGGTTTTGGAGTCTCAAACATGAGATCCAAGGGATTCTTGTCTGTTGACTTTGGATAATTCCTTTTAGGCTTCAAAACCAGGTTGACTTTTGGAAACTTAATGCATGAAGTTTGGCCCTTTTCCAAATAACTCAGACTCATTTCATTCACAGAAATTTGCTTGACTTGAGAGTGGTGATGAAAGATCTTGTCTGGTTTCTTTATCTGACCAAATTTCTTCTGAATTTCTTCATCAATCTTCTTCCATTTATCATCTAATTCCTTTTCAGCTGCTGCAACATCAAGCTTTTTGAAATCTGACTTTGAATTCAACTTAGCAGCTGCTATGTGGATCAGATTAATGCTGTCCAAAACTTGTGGCTTAGGATAAGTAATTTCTGGAATAATTAATTGACTGACTTGTATATTGAGCACACTCCCCCCCTCACTTATTGGCTCTCCTTGACTAACTGGGACTATTGGATATTTCTCCCCCTTTTTGTTAGCATCAAGTTGAGTGGAGGTAGAAGTTTGTGCAACCACTAGCTTTTGAAGCAACTGGGTTTGTTGAGCTTGATGTAAATGAATTGCAGTGAGAGAGGCTTCCACTGCTTTTAGTCTTGTATCCGGGAAGTCTACTTTGGTTGCAAGATTAGAGTTTTTTCTCTGTTGTCTGTTGATGTCAAGCATGGTTGTGTTTGGAATTTTAGCATCCAACCTCTCAGAAACATCCTTCTTGACCTGATCAATCTCCAATTTTATTGCAGTGACATCCAGATTGTGTTGAAGAGATTGAATTTGGTGCAGTTGGAGAGAATTGAGATGTGCTTGAAGAAGCTTCTTGGTGTGAGCATTGGTGGTGGCTTGAAGAGTTGTCTGTGTTTGTTGAATGATGTGGAAGAGAGTTAACTTAAAATGGTGCTCATCACAATCTTTGGAAAATGCCCAAGATGGCATGCTAGATCTTGAGCTAGGGCCTTCTTCTCCCCCATGTCCATTGGCTCTTCTTCATTATCATCTTCATCTCCAAAGAACTCCTCAGAACCACCAGTTCCATAATCAACATCATCACCAGTTGTGGGAGGCATGGGTGAGATGGCATCTTTGGCTCTTTGCATGGAGGCTGTTGTATGCACCAGATTTATCATTCTTTCTTCAGCCAAATTGTCCTGCTCAGCTAGAATTTGATAAGTAGAGACAGGGTGAGTAAATGCCTCAGCTTCATAAGAAACAGAATCTAAGACAACTTGATATTCTTGCTGAATTAGTTGTTTCTTTTCAGCCTCATTAACATCCATTAACTCACTTACAATGGGCTCTTCCCATTCAGATGTACCTGTTTTTCTCTCAATTTCTCTCTGTTCTTGCATCAAGGGCTCTCCTTGGCTCACCACCCTCACACCCTCACCTTCACTTACTAAGATGGAACTCCCCTCACTCATTTTTTCCAGATTGGAAGAAATAGTCTGCATTGTTTCTCTCATTTCCTCTCCTTTTTCCTGAGAGCAACTCAGCCTCACACTCTATTCACTCCCTTCCCTCAAACCTAGAACTGATTGTACAACCACTAACTTATCTAAACTTGAAACAATTTTTGAAAATTCAGCTTGTGTAGTGAGTATCAACGGATGAGGAACATCCGCCGGGGTAGTAGTTATAATAGCCGACGGATGACTGCTGTTAGGCATATCCATCGGGATACAATAATTAACCGACGGATGAATAATATCCACAGGTGTAGAAGAAATGATAGAGTTTGGAGTGGAAACTATTGTGAACTCTGTGCAGATTGATGATAATTTTGGCACAGAAGTCTCAAAAGTTCCTGCAAGAATTGGCAAGTGAGCCAACAAATCATCTAAAAGATGATGCTCACTTGCATTGAATTTTTGCTTCTCCAAAAGAGTTAAAGAAGAAGAATCAGGGATTGATGTGTTGATCATATACACATCTAAAGAGTTGGTGGGAGAGTTTTGTGTGTGTGGTGCTTCTATTATTAAAGATTTTGGCCGTGACTCCATATTTATTGGAGCCACATCAAACTGAATTTGAGATGGTACAGTGACTGAATCTTTAGCTGTAGTTTGCACTGTGTGTGATCCCCGTGCATCTTCAGTATGTTTAGATTTATTCTTTCTGGAATAAGTTTGGGGTGAGCTTGTATCCCTTACCCTCTTGGCCTGTGCTCTTGGCTGAGAGCTTTGTTCAATAGTCACATCCTTTTGGGAGGATGCAACTAGTAATGAGTTATTGTACTTATTAATCACTGCATTTTGTTGGGAAACTGCAGTGTGGCTAGGCTGGGATTCACTCACCTCTCCAACCTTATTCTTAGGGCTTCTTTGATGTTCACCCTGTCCTTCACCTACCTCACTCTCCTTCACACTCCCCTCTTGGTATTTGGTGGATTTTGCAATTGGTTTCTTTTGAGAGAAACCAGAGGGGAGTTTCTTTGATTT
This sequence comes from Apium graveolens, assembly GCF_009905375.1. Lineage (NCBI taxonomy): Eukaryota > Viridiplantae > Streptophyta > Magnoliopsida > Apiales > Apiaceae > Apium > Apium graveolens. Next base: position 144,303,623 of record NC_133656.1, on the reverse strand, counting down.
GGATTTAGAAACCTTTGGTTTAGTGGCTTGGGTAGGCATCTGTTTGGTCACATTTACAGACGCGATTGCCACAGTTGAAGGCAAAGAAATAGGTGGTTGAAAAGTAGTGGCAGAGACAGAAATAGTTACCTCACTAACCTGAGGCAATTCCATAATAGGCAAATAGACAAGGGGCACCTCTTTGTGGTGATCAGCCCTGTTTAAATCTGCAATCACTCTTCTTTCTTGAACCCAAAAATTCAGTTTGTTGGTTGGGCTCTCAATTACAAGATTCTCACAAATATGGTTAGCAATAATTATGAAGAATCTAGCATAATAAACATTTCTAGATCTCTTTTTTATTTCCCCTAACTTGTATCCTAACTCAAACATGATGGCATCACTGAAATTGTAGTACCTATCAGTAAGAAGCATGTAAAGCATGTTAAGCATTGTAGTGTTGACAGAATCAAAGTTACTTATTTTACCAGATAACACCTTGATAACTACATCACACAGATAACTCCACTCTTTTCTAAGACCTAGTCTCCTAATCTCACTTAATTTAGTGGTAGGAAGTGCATTGCCCATAGAATTAAGCAAATTAACTATATCAGCATCTGTGTGTGGCTTAGTAGTAGTGTTATCAGGAATTTTAAAGCATGCTTTGATAATATCACTGCTAATGCAATGTTCTTTATCTTTAATGGAGAGAGTGATGGTTTTGTCAGTTTCTTGGTACACAGCAGTAGTCCATATCTCTTCCACAATTTCACAGTAGATTGTGGGTGATTCCAGCATGGCATAGCTAAGCTTGCATCCCTCCACAAAATCCATCATTTTGTGATAATCCTCAGATGCTAGAATCTCTTTGTTCACTAGTGCCACAAAGTTGTTCTTCTCATATATGAATCCATACTGAGACATGATTTTTACTACTGGTGCCATTGTTAAAGCAAGGAAATTTGCAAAAATAAAGGAGTTTTGCTTTGAGAGAGAAGAGAACAGTTAATTACAGTAGAGAGAGATAAAAGCAAAAATAAACTGAAGTTAGGCTTTTATGTACTCTCGGATAAAAATTATTAAAATAAAATGAATTGTCAAAATTCTGTCAATTATCCGTCGTGATATACTTACAAACTGTAAGTATATCCGATGGATAATGTTCAGTACTTTTAACGGCTAAGATGTAGATAATTTGACGGATGAGAATAAAGCAATTATCCACCGGGTTTAAAATTGTGGCGCCCTCCAAACCTGGGTCAGAAGTTTGGGGTCCACAACACCAACATAACATATAAACCTGTATATAAGATATTATTTGTAATGACCCTTCTTTACATAACCACGGATCGCATCAGGTTAAAGTATGAAAACAAGCCACAACCTTAACTTTTATTACATCATACCAAATCCCGATTAATTTAATTTACAACTGATAATAAAATTATTCTTACAATCTTACTATCTCACTACCGCAATAAGCTCCTGCTATCTCGATCCACCTCAATCTGGAATCCTAGCTCGTACATTGAACTGGGAAACCTCGCTATCAACCGAATCCTTCTTAACTGTAGAATACATAAAAAGATTTGCAAGAGTGAGCTAACTAGCTCAGCAAGTCACAATGACAATAATTGAGATTAATCTATGATCAAACGAGATGATTAAGAGGAATCAAGTTTATTGCTAAGCAATCATTAGAATTGGACATTCATTTTAAGTTTTTAAAACCAAGGTTAGGCTGCTGATCAGTCACGCACTAACCCCGAGCAAAGCACACAGCACTGCTCTAACTACTGGATCCAAGGCACATATTGGCCTAAATTGACCATTGATATGGTCTGACCACGAATCTGGTCCACATATAAAAAAACTATCCAATTCTAAAGCAGTTCAATATGATAAACAATATAATTCGAAACAAGATCATAATCAATGATGGTTAAACACTTGAATAAAAACGTAAAGAAACTCATGGATATCTCAAGGGTATATCAAGGTATGTATAAGAAACGGTTTTCAGTCTGTAAAATGATCAGGTATTGGACGAATACTGATTTTTCAAGGTATAGTTCTTTGATGTTATAAAGAATAGTTGGAGTATAAAAGTTTTTGTGATTTCAAACAATTTTTGCTCAAGTGTTTGGTGTTTGGTAGTTATACATTTGGGGAGTGGTATCATATTTGTGTGATTTGGTATCTGAGGATCAACAAAGGATGGTTTCCAAAGAACAAGGCTTACGGCTCAAGATCAAGAAAAATCAGGGTTCAAGGGTAAATAGTTTAAAGCACTTGCAATATAAACAAGAGTTATTTTGAATAAGAGCGACATGTTATGAAATAGTTCAAAAATAATTGCGACATATCTTGAAGAAAAGTTCGGAAGTACTTGCCTCACAGGGCTTTACAACTGTTACTGAGCAACTCTAAGCCGACTGTACCGCTCAGGCTTTAACGTCCAACCATTAGACCACATTAGATTCGACTTCGACACTCAGGTTTTCTGTTGAAACTCTATTGAGTTCGTTGACTGACCACTAGGTTGTCTTTAGTCCATCGTCCACTTCCAGGTTCCCGACTATAACCTACAGGGTCGAAATACCCTGCGTTAGACGTCTAGGTATCCTTGACATATCCTCGATACCAATTTACTCAACGATATTCAAACCTGACTCGTAATTATATATATTATAATAACACACGCAACAAGTAGGGTTCATAATCTCGAAGATCGGTTCGGTGTTCGTTTCGGAAAATATATATATACTCTTTATCTTACGAAATCAGGGTCATCGATTTGGCAAAATATTTCATTACATCGTACAACCAAGTTTCGTATATAAAACATACACATATACATATAGTCATTCGACGTCCTGATAATCATTGGATACCTTTCCGTATTTACATAATTCAGTGTCCCGGAAATCAGGCAGCGTCTCCTTTGTTTATCGGACTACCCGTCGAAACATCAATCGACGTCAATTCAACAACAGCAATCCAACAATTAATTCAACTGATACCATAACCGAAATCCATGTTACAAATCCCAATCACCGATTCAACTACTTAATTATTACTATTATTCGCATTCCAATTCGGACCTTAATAATTATATCCGACTATTTAAATCCGAAAATAAGGGTATGAATCAAATATTAAACATTGTTTTATAATTATAGGACTCAGAATTAATTCATCACAGTCCACCGTCGGCTCGCCGAGGCTCATCGCCGACGGCGGTAAGTTTCGCGAGTTTCCGTTAATAATGAACGTCCTACACAAATCCCACTGATTATATCCATACTTTCTCACACAAAATATATGTTATTATCACGAAACCAATCAATTAATCACCTGCAGAAATTAAATAGAATAATTAAAAGAACACTCAAGGCACACGCGTGCCATCACGCGCACTACATCACCACTCGGCTGAGCACAGGCGGCCAGAGTCATAGGCAGCCGGAAACACGACCAAGAACATACACCTGACACATACACACACAATTCCACACACAACACACACATAACGCACACACATATATATATATAAACAAGTTAAATGGAACTGAACTCAAAGCACGGAACCAGAAACCAACCGGAATAAGCGGCGACGGCGGCAACGCCACCAGGAGGAAACACGGGAAGCAAGAGAGAGAAACAGAGAGGAGGGAAAAGAAAATAGGGAGAGAAAATTGAAAGAAACAGGGGAGATTCGAGAGTGTACAGAGAGATTAAATCGAGAGGAAGAATGGAATGCACAGGGGTGTTCATTGTGTTCCTAGTTTTATTATTTACTATTAGTATTATTATTTTCTTTCTCTGCTTACACAGCTGCATCACACAAAAACAAACAAGTAGACTTGTGCCACGTATACAAGAAGAGCTGTCCTCTTGCCACGTGTCCATCCTCCTTATCCTATAGCCTCATTTGGTCTCGTTTTTTTTGTAATTGAACGAACCATCGCGCGAATAAAAATAATTTCGATAATTACCAAATAAATTTTAAAATACCACAAATAATTCGAAGTTATTAAAAATAATTTTTTTTATAATTTTTAAATCATTTTTGAGTCGCGCTTACATGCCCGCAATTCATAATTAACGAACCGAGTTGTACTTAAAACAGATTCCTTAAGATATAGCATTTGCAGCCAAAGACATGTAATAAATTTAGAGTTGGCTTCCTATTCTTGAACAATTGGTAGGGTGTCATGCATTTTGCTTGATTAACCAAAGAAATATTCTGAGTGTAGCATGCAGTATTCACAGCTTCAGCCCAGAAATATGTTGGTAACTTTAATTCTTCTAGCATTGTTCTTACAGCTTCAGTAAGAGATATGTTTTTCCTTTCCACCACTCCATTCTGTTGTGGAGTTCTAGCTACAGAAAACTCATGCATGATCCCATTCTCTTCACAAAATAGTCTCATAACAGAATTCTTGAACTTAGTTCCATTGTCACTCCTGATTCTTCTTACTTTGAGATTAGGATGATTGTTGACTTGCCTTATGTGATTGATGATTATTTCACTATCTTCATCTTTGGATTTTAGAAAATATGTCCAAGAGAACTTTGAGAAATTTTCTACAATTACTAGTCAATATCTTTTCTTTCAAATGGACAACACATTGACTGATCTAAACAAATCCATGTGCAATAATTGCAAAGGTTCTTCAATAGTTGAATCAAGTTTCTTTCTGAATGATGCTTTAATCTGCTTTCCCTTTTGAAAGGCATTACACAATCCATCCTTTGAAAACTCCACTTGAGGAATACCTTTAACCAAATCTTTCTTTACTAGCCCATTCATGGTCTTGAAGTTTAGAGATGGGACAACTTCTTGTGTCATAGCCAACTTTCATCTTGACTTGCTTGACTGAGAAGACAAGTTACTGATTCTGCATTTGATGAGTTGAAATCAGCTAGGTACACATTTCCTTTTCTCACTCCAGTGAGAACCACTTTGTTGCTCTTCTTGTTGCTCACAACATAGGCTTCAGAATTGAAAGTAACTGAGTTGCCCTTATCACAAAGCTAGCTGGTACTCAACAGATTGTTCTTGAGTCCATCCACTAGGGCAACCTCTTCAATGATGACATTATTCTTTGAGATCAAGCCATATCCCACAGTATAACCCTTGATGTCATCTCCAAAGGTGATACTTGGGCCAACTCTTTCCTTGAACTCAGTGAGTAGGCTAGAATCTTCAGTCATGTGCCTTGAGCAACCACTATCTAGATACCAAAGATTCTTTCTGTTTCCCTGCACACATCAAAATCAAATCAAGTTGATTTTGGTACCCAAGTTTCCTTGGGTCCTTCCTTGTTAGCCTTTTTCTTTGGTTTCTTAGGTTTGACCTCATTTGACTTAGGTATTTCAGATTCATCCTTTATCATTTGAGTTGGAACTTTGAAACTATTCATTGAAGCAAAATTATCATGCACATTTTGGTTTACATGAAAAGGCATGCTGTTTGCAAACATGTTATTCTAGTAAGGTATGCTAAATGGCATTTGAGGCATACTAAATGCAGCATAATAAGTATTAGGTGCAAATGGCATATTATCAAATTGTGCATTCATATTCTGTGCAGGAAAAACACTCATAGGCATTGCAGACATGGCAGTCATGTTGGGAAAAGAAGAAGGTGCAGACATGGGAGTAGGCATAGCAAGTTGTAATTAACAGACAAATGATTAATACTACCACACTTAACATAGATTTTTCTTGGAGCATATTTATCAGGTGTGTAGTTGTTATGTTTGTTAATCCCTACCTTCCAATTTCTATTGTTTTTCCTTTTTGATTCTGTTTTAACCTCAATCTTTTCTAATTTGTCATTCAATTGCTTGATAGAAAGATGCCCAACATTAACTCTCTTTTCTTTCCTCACTTGACTTGATTCTCCTGGAACAAAGTTTTAAGAAACTGATCTCAACTTAGCTAGCTTAGCTTTGCTAACTGGTTTACTGACATTCGACGGATGTGGCTCATTGTCTTTCGACGGATAATCCTTTTGATGATTCGATGGATAATTTTCATCATCCGTCAAGTCCACATCTGATGAAAGTCCTTCAACCAAGTTGAAATCAAGCTTCTCTTTATTCTTTTTCCAGGTTGTATCACAAAAAGACTCTATACCTTGAACTTTAGTCATTTAAGCATGGACATCTCTAGATGATTTCCATGCCTTAATCACTTCCTGTTCTTGTTCAAGTTGCTTTCTTAAAATATCCTCTTTCTTTAAGGATTTTGTTAGTTCATCCTTAGCAATCTTGCATTCTAATTTCAATTTTTCAAACTCAATGAATTGAGTCTCTAGCACATTGTTTCTTTCACTTAAAAACACATTGTTCTCTTTAATTTTATTGTTTTCTTTAGTGAGAGACTTAAGTGTAACACGCAGGTGATATAGTTCAGTAGACATGTCATTTATTGCATCATTACACTCAGCTTTAGATAAATGTGCTAGGTTAGTTGTGATTACCTGATTGCTTGATGAACTGGTTTCTGTTTTATCTGATTTGGCCATTAGGGCTAGATTGACATAGTTTGTTTCCTCATCTTCATCCACTCCATCTGTAGCCCAATCATTTTCTTGTGTAATGAAAGCCCTTTCCTTTTTCTTGAGCAACTCAATGTATTTCTGCTTATAATCAACATGCACAAACTTCTTTTTCCTAGAAACAGACTTTCTACACTCACTAGCAAAATGACCTGCCAAGCCACATTTGAAACACTTGAATTTAGACTTATCAACCATGTTTCTGTTTGGCTTAGCTGCTCCAAAATTCTTCTTGAATTTGAGCTTGGCAAATCTCCTGGATAAGAATGCTAAATGCTCATCTATATCATCCATGTCATCTTGGCTCAACTGTTCTTCATTTTCAGCTACCAGCCCTTTACCCTTGCTTTCACAGACCTTTGAGTTTGACGCAGATTCAACAGCTTCAACCTTCATCTCCTTTTCCTTCTCTTTCTCAACCACAAGTGCAATGGATCCTCCTTTCTTCCTTCCTTTCTCCATCCTTTCATCTTGCTTTATATCAATCTCATAGGTTTTCAGGATACCATACAGTTTCTCCAAGGTGAACTTCTTGTAATCTTGAGAATTTCTTAATGAGACTGTCATTGGCTTCCATTCCTTGGGCAGAGATCTAAGGAACTTGAGGTTTGAGTCATTGGTTTAGTAGACCCTTTCATGCAACTTGAGAGCATTCAGTAGTTTTTGAAATCTACTGAAAATGTCAGTGAGTGACTCACTTTCTTTATAGTGAAAATGCTCATATTGCTGAATCAAGAGTTGCATCTTGTTCTCCCTGACTTGCTCAGTACCATCACAAATAATTTGATTTGTGTCCCAAACCTCTTTAGCTATTTTACAGTTTATGATTTTGTCAAACATATCACCATCAACACCGTTAAACAGTATGTTCATGGCCTTCTTATCTTTCCTGACTTGTTCAATGTCTGGATTAGACCATTCATGCCCAGGCTTTGGAACTGATGGTTCATTCCCTGTAGCAGCTCTTATAGGGACATGAGGACCTTTTTCAATGCAGTCCACATAAGCTTCATCTTGAGAGAGAAGATGTAGGTGTATTTCACCTTCCAGTGGTGATAGTTGTCTTTGTCCAGAAATGGAATCTTTACTCCAACATCCTTTATGTTCATCTTGTTGATTGTTGTGATCTTTACACTCTTTGTACTTCAAGAGCTTGCTCTGATACCAATTGTTATTCCCAAACAATGCAACAAGAATTACAGAAGGGGGTTTGAATGTAATTCTGGCTCCTTTTTAAATTTTAAGACTGTTCTTACTTAATATATATAACAGTGTTTGATTTTGCAAGAAGTGCGGAATGAAACTTGAATTGAAATCAAAACACAAAGTAATAAAACACAAAGCTTTAAAACTTTCTGGTGGATTTAAACTTATCCACCAGAGATATATATTAGTATGAGAACTCTGTGATGCTTGAATAACACACAGCTGCTTACAAGTGAACTTACAAACTTACAGAGAAATTCTTAACAGATATAGCTTTATCTATCTCTATGAAAATTATGCTTACTCAGTTATTAGTTCTACTTGCTACACTTGGTTTATATATTACCAAGTTACATGACAGTAAGATAAGATAATAAGACAAACTATATCTAGTCTAACTCCATGTTGTTTCACTACTCTATTCCAGCATCTTTGAATATCTTCATAATTGCATGGAAATGGTAATACTTCTTTGTTCTCTAAAACTTGTAATTAGGCTGCCACATTCCATTTGCAAACACCCGACGCATGTGACTGTGTTGTCACTGTCAACTTCTAATTTGAATATTATCATCCGTCGGGATTATGTTGATCATCGGTCGGGAGCCTTGTTGATTATCCATCGGTAGACTTTGTAGATCATCCGTAGGTAGCCTTTCTGTCACTTGACTCCATTTCACTTATACAGAATTACAGGAAATCTCATATTTATAATTAGCCAACCTATTCTGTATATCAATCTAGTAGTCAACATGACTTAGAGAATCCTACATAATCTACTAGACTAAAAACATTGTTGTTTGCAGAAATGTGCTGCAATATTTATTGTTACATAAGCTACACTCTTGAAGGATGTCAAATTGTCATCCGTCGGGACTATAAAGTTCATCCATCGAGACTATATTAAAACATCCTTCGAGAGCTACAAAAATACTAAGTTAAATCTATTAAGGTGTTTTATTTAACTTATCATCAAGTTCACAACATATTCCTAACATCGGTAGATCAATAAAACCTGCATTCTCAAAAGCGGGATATTTTTACATTATTTTCACGTAGGGTGTTTTATAAAAAGCCCGGTTTTGATATATCCAAATATGGTATCAAATTGTATCGTTTTTGAAGTTAATTAGCGGCTAAGTAACCTATTTTCGGATTCGATATGATCGAACGGGGACCTAATATTCCGTAAATATAAAATGCATTTACCATTTTTTATTTTGTAAAGAAAAACATTTTCTATAGTAAAATTTCATAATTATCGAGAGAAACCGATGAGTGTTCTTCGCATTTTTCATAATCAAACCAAGATTTGGAGGTGTTACCGAAGTCAGATTTCGACTTACAAGTAGTCAAATCGAAGCTCTCGACGCGTAGAATCTAGTTTAATCATCCATAACATCCCAGATTTCATCGGTATTTTCTATGATTTTTACAAAAATTTGAATTATTTAGTAAAAATATGAATTTTCATAACGACTTGGTTTGTCTGATTTGATGTTTGTATGTTGTACAGCATCTCCTGCCATTCAATTTCATATATCATATGTTGAATTTCGAGTTCCATAACATGCTCAAAAGGCTGTTTGATTTTCTGATTAAGTTCTTGAATGTTCTTCGTGTTTTTTAGAATCAAACTAAAATTTGGAGGTGTTATCGGACTCCGTTTGAAACGCTCTTGTAACCGAATCGAAACTCTCGTCACCACCTTTCTAAAACACTCATCATATTTAGTGCAGAATTAACTTCAAAATTTCGATTATTTCTCATAATTCGAATCAATTCTTTAATTTTCCGGAAAATCCAAAACTTCATGATTCCTGTGGTTTGATAATACCATGTTATAGATAACATTTTTCTGATTGATTTGGTATATTATATGTCGAATTCTGAGTTCAATATCATATAGAAATGAAGGTTTGATTCTGTTGAGTGTTTTTCGTGTTCTTGGCGACCCATGACCCATTTCCCGACCCGATTACAACCCGGTTTCGATCTTTAAAAACCTAATTCCCTAATTCAATTATGTTTGTACAGATTTTTTATTTTAAAATAAATCAAAAATCTTATTTTATTTTCAAAAATTGTTTTTAAATTCAAAAATTAATTTAGTTAGTTATTTTAAATAGTTAACTGAATTATTTTAATTCCAAAAATCATTTTCTTTTTTTTTTATTTTCAAAAATTCAAATTTGATTTAATTATTTATAATTTATTTTAGTTAATTATTTATGGATTTAATTGGTTGATTAATTCATTTAATCAATTAATTTTATTTATAAATAATTATATAAAATATAATTATTTATAATTAAGCCAAATAATTCCTAAAAATTATTCTGAGCTTTTAAAAATATTTATAGAGTACTGAATATTCAATTAATACTATTATTAATTGAATTATTCGTATTTTATTCATAGAAAATAGACCGTTCATCCATTTAATACGAAACGTACGCGTCTAGACTCAGAAAAATATTTTGCTTTCATTAAAAATACTTTCGAGACCTAAGTTCTTTTATATCAAAAGATTGTTTGTTTTACTAGTCATTCTGAGTCGGTTATTGATTGATAAATAATATTTTTGACCCGATTTCAATTGTAGAAAAATACTGAATCCTATCTTTCAACGATTTGACTTATATGTTACATGAATTATGTGTTCACGTGTTATATAAATAACATGATTACGTGCTATGTGACCCGCATGCTACATGTTTACAGTTTTCAATGCCATGATTGGGTATAAACGATCGGTTAGACATCAGGACGTATAGTTACGTCAATTGAATTTTTGTCTTGTTGATTGAAATAGTACATCTTATGATAGATACACCTAGCTCAAGGCATTCAAAGCCAGACAATGATAGTGAAAGTAAAGTCCAATTGTGTATAGTAATGAGACCAGTAGATACAGAGTAGACGTGAGTAGTGAATGATGATTAAAGGATAGAAAGCGGATCAGTTGAGGCAATTATTCCTGAAATTTCTTATGATATATTTCCAGTATTTTTTCCCTATTCTAAATTCAAAATAGTTAAATATTTTACACTTCGCTGTAATTACTCTTAATTATGCAAGTACCTTTTTGTTCTTGTTCCTTATTATGAATTGTGATATCTTGAGCAAATACCTATTGTTTCGGGTTATTGCGAACTCTGAATCGGGATGTTTTGAAATCAAAATGATTTGACATCAACATACTCTACGAACTGGATGATTACGATGAGGGCCAGGGATGGACTGGATCATATGGGTCGGGGATGGATAGGACCCTTGTTTATTAGGCCATAGTGCCTGGGTATCTGATATGTTGGTGGGTCTATACAGGTGAGTATAGATCCGCACTTCATCCTGACTGATCAGCAGGTTACAGTGCATATGTTGGTTTTTGTGTCCAGTCTCATTTATTGTTGATCGTCATTAACGGCATTCCTTCATGAAAAGTTTATGATTACAAAACCAAATAAGATTTGATTCAAGTGATGAATCTGAAATTGTTCGAAGTTCTTCTCAAAGAAATGTGATTTATGATTAAAGGCCACAGAAGGCCGATGTTTTATTCGCTCAACTGCTGCAAATAAATAAAAATGTTTTTGAAATCATTTAAAGATTGTTTCTAGGAACTGCTTTGATATGATACCTGGAAACCTATTATGAACTTGATGGGCATTTTTGGCTCACTCCTGCTTTGTGAATTTTTATTTCTTTCAGCTTCGAATGAGGATTAAAGTGAATAGCTTTTAATAGAAAGCAAAATTGGAGAAATCCCAGCTGTGAGAAGTTTGAGATGTCAGAATGAATAAGACGAGGAAGTTAGTAAAGATGTACTAAATGTAACACCCCCAAATCCGGGGTCGGGGATCCGGGTTGTCACGAGTTCCATTTCCCTTAATAACACCTAATTCTTAATAAACAATCATCTACTGCGTACTGTGACCCCACAATATACACACACACCACAAGTTATAGTCTCAGAGATGAATACCAAAAAATAACACAAGTCATTTTATTCCACAATTATAAGTCATTACACCTCAAAAGGGTTTCTGGATAAATTTACATATTATTTGCCATTATTACAATTCATAAATGTACATAAGTCTGGTACAACAAAAGTTGAAAGCCTAGCCTATTGGTAGTTCCTACCTCAGCTACAACGGCATCAACGCCTACAGGAAACTGCGGAACGTTTCCTATCTGCTCACGAATTGGGAGGTGGGTCCTGTTCATCATGTATATCTGTTGTTGTGTGATGAAAGAAGAAAGCAAGGGTGAGCAACAAGCCCACCGAAATAATATGTATAATAATTAACAATATATGAGCATTCTCATAGTACTCATGAAAGTCTTGGTCAAGAAGAAATGAACCAAGTTGATATCTTAACGCGACAAGTCGCAAAATATTCAGTATATATATACATATATACTACTCAAAATCTTTGAAATCCTCTGACATGTATAATATACACAGAGTTCCAGTTTATAACTGTATAAAAATATCGTTGCAAGGTGATCTCATATATCTAACCTTGTCTCAACGTTTTTCCGAAAATCTTTGACATGCACAAGATAATCATTTACTAGATATAAGTTTACAAGATAAAGTTACAAGATACTCCAATATACTTATATCTTTCCGAATACTACTTGAACTACCACCGTTCAAGTTATAATTAGTTTCAAAAGTTCATCACCCAGATGAGACTACAAGATAAGACTTGAATAGATTCAATCTTTGAAATATTATTGAATGAAATGAAGTTACGAGATACTTCATTAAGTCCCGATATATATCCATATATATCTCTCATACATTTCCTGAAAACCTCATTCATGTAAAGTTTGAACAGAATTGTAATATCCAATGAATTTTGGAAAGAAAAGAATTTTGGCATAAACCCGATATCTTGCTGATCAGGCAAAGATACCAATAAGTAACCTTTTCTACTGTAGATGGATGAATTCCTCGCCGATCATCACCCTGGCCGCATTAGGACCTCGCGCTAGACCGTTACCTGGCCACTCACGCGTGGATGGACTGTCACCCAGCCTCTTACACCTTCATAGACCGTACCCCGGCCTGTCGCTTATGCCGACTCAATTAGATGGACTTACTTCCCGAACGTTGGGCAAGTAATCAAATTGTTTTCTCAAAACAGCAACCTCGTTGCGAATATAAAATACACCACAGAGCCGGATCCCCAAGATTTTTGAGCGAATATTCAAGTCTCCTTCGAAAGGAAGATCTTAAATCTGAAAACGAGTTTTGGGATCCGCTCTAACTTTTAAAATCATTTTGAAGACTCGAAAACATTTTTAAGAATGTTTGGAGTAAAGCTGATTTAATGAAATAAATCAGTCCCGATATATTAGAAAATATCTGAATATTATTATTTAAATAATATTCTCATAAGGATAATCCTTATAAAGATAATTGAAGTAAAAGTTTTAAAACTTGTACTTGAAATGAATAACAAATAACCAAAGATATACTTATACGAAAGTACGATCTTTATTTGAATAATCAAAAATAAGTTTGATTATCGAAACATTATTCTTTAATAAAATAAAGAATATTATTAAATAAATAAGCGGAGTCATAAGTCCTCAAATGAATATTCAAAATAATATTCATTAAATAAAATAAACGGAGTCTTAAGTCCTTGAATGAATATTCAACTAATATTCATTAATTAAAATAAACGGAGTCTTAAGTCCTCGAATGAATATTCAAAATAATATTGATTAAATAAAATAAACGGAGTCATAAGTCCTCGAATGAATATTCAACTAATATTCATTAAATAAAATAAAGTTATCGAATAAAACTTATTCGATTAATAGTTTTGAAAACTATATCAATATATATATATATATATATAATATACTCGGGAACATCGACTCCCGGTTTTAGAAAATGTTCACCTTTGGGTCCCCTATACTAAGGGTATACACAACTACTGCTTATCTCTAGCATAGGTGTTATGCAACTTATAAGCAATTGAATCAACAGATATATATCAAGATTACGAAACAGACATGCATATATACCATATCACATGCTCCAATATATCGCAAGATTTGCTAATTAACCATCATGCATCTATCACAAGATAATGCATATACATATGTATACATCACAACAACAGTATAACGGGTAGAAAACTTGCCTGAGTGTTCCGGGGTAGACTTAAGCTTAGAGTGGGTCCGATAACCTATGAACAACAACATAAGTCGGAATTAAACCCCGGTCGCTTAAGAAACTAGACTTTAACCAATGAACCCTAACGTTCACTTATGGTAACTTATACGCTTAACGAATCACATAAGTCATTCGAGTACCCTCGGCTCCACCATTTTTAATAAATTAACCATTAAGAGTTTTAAGGCGATTCTTTCGCGAGCACCTTTCCAACTGCCTAATCCACCTTACATAAATGTTTCATACTCCAATTAGTCATTTAAGGTCTTTAACCTATGTTTCAAAGTAAGGCGAGGGGTAATGGTTCGTTCGCGCAACGCCGTTACTTAAAACGGTCGTTTCTCCTAAACCGTACATCGGATTCAAACGAACCACACATCAAAACGAAGCTCGTAACATGAACTATCTAATCATGGCAATGGTCAAAACCTAACAGTGAGTTCACGGGTCCTAATGTTAAGAACAAAAACAGTCTAGGGTAATCGGACAGTACGTTGACTATGTTTACGCGATTACCAATTTCGTACAACTCCAATTCAATTCACAAACAACCCACAATCATCACCATTCCACCATCATTCAACCACAATACAATATCAATCAACCATAACTCAATATCTCAACTTATTCATCTAAACCAAGTCAAAAATGTGGCCAAGAACTTTAAATCCAACAAGTATCACTCCTAACTCCAAAATCAACCAAACCACTTACTAAACAAAGATCTAAACATGATTACACACCCATTACACTAACCCATCATCTAAACATTAGGAAATCCAAACAACAAAACTTAAGACTAAGATCATGAAGAGTTATACCTTCCTTGGAGCTTTTAATCCATGAAAGATCCTTGGAATGCCCATGGAATCCTTAATCTAACCTCCTACAAGCTTGATCTTTCAAAGAAATCAAGAACACAAAAATTAATTTCAAGAAAGTACTATTCACCATCTTCTTGAATGATTTATAGGAAATGCTAGGAAAGGATTTTGAAGCTAAGATTCCTAGGAAGTATGTAACTTAACTAGGAGAAGCTAGGATAATTACCTTGTAAATTAGCAAGTGGAGGAGCTTGGACTTCCCATTTCTTAAGAAAGAGGCCGAGAGTTCTTGCTTGGAAAGGTGGAGAAAATGTGTTTTTGTGATTTGTGATTTGTTTGGTTGGTTGTTTTGCTTTTGTTTTGTTTAATTATCTTTTAACCATGTAAAATTGTGTGGCTTGAAATCAACCACCCTTCCTTCCCTTTTTGTCAAGCTTAGGTCATCAATCCTATGTCATCTTCCCATGCTTGTCCTCTTCTTATTGGTTTGATGACATCATCCTCACTAACCTCTTTGATTAGCTCCTAATTACTTGGCTAATGACCGCTGATCTGTTATGCGGTTCGCTTAACTTTCATTTTCGTTTATCGTTTGAGGGATCATACCCGGGATCTTATTACTTAGGTTTCTTTAACCTTTCTCAATACATTATATTCCTTTTATGATCCTCTCGTATAATCCTTGAATTTAAATCCTTTTTATTCTGTTACCTTATACTCAATTCTTTCTGTATCTGGTAGATTTCCGGGAAAAATCAAAGTGCTCGAATTTGGATTCTGACGATCTTTACATACACTTATATACCATATAGAGTACTAATAAGATCTCAGAAGATCAATAAAAGAACCCCTACATAGTGTGGTATGAAAAGTTTTCTTATTCAGCATAATCAGCAAAATCACTATTCATAAGGGTTTCAAAAATCCAAAAATTGGGGTTATTACAGTCTCCCCTCCTTAAAAGGATTCCGTCCCGGAATCAGATAGAAAATGAATAGGGATACTTTCTTAGCATTGCACTTTCTAACTCTCAAGTAAATTTTCCCACATTGTGGTTCTTCCATCAAACTCTGAATAGTTTGATAACCCTTCTCCTAAGCACTTGTTTCTTTTTTTCAATCTATAACCCTTCCTGGTTGCTCCATATAGGTTACGTCTGGTTGCATGTCTATGCGCTCCTATGCCCCTATTTATCTAGCATCCGAATTACACTTCCTTAACATTGATAGGTGAAACACGTTATGACTTGCTACATGTTCGGGGGTAGGGCTAGCTCATATGCTAACTTCCCAATACGTCTTAATACATCCAAGGGTCCAACAATTCGTGGACTTAAACTTTCCTTTCTTTCAAACCCTCATCAATTCTTTTTAAGGGAATACTTTTAACAATACAAGGTTCCCTCCTTCATACTCTTTGTCCTTTCATTGTCAAATAAGCATACTTCTTATGTCCATCTTGGGCTACTCCCAGCCGTCCTCTGATTAGATCTATTATATTCTTGGTGCTTTGGACCACTGCTGGTCTGAGCATCTTGCGCTCTACAACTTCATCCTAACATAAGGGAGATCGACATTTTCTTCCCTCAAAGATCTCATAAGACGACATCTCGATACCTGACACACTATCTATTATCGTGAAAAAACTCAATCCGCGTTAAGTGATCATTCCAAATTCTTTCAAGTCTATTGCACAGACTTTCATTATAGCTTTTAGCATTAGAGCTTTTGTTTCTCAATACCCATTCTTTTCCAGTTCGTAATCGCTACTACCTTCCATTCCTAATATTATACTGGTTATACTTTTGCTCGTTAGCGTTCTATAACCTTTTAATAACCACGTCAACCTTAGTATCACGAATGTGTTTCCATTCCGAATACCACCATAACTTTACTACTCCTTTTTCAGCTGTTTCTATTTTCCAAAGTTTGATCAATCATATAGAAGTAAAGGAATTTGTTGAGAGATCACTATGATCATGAACACTTGTTTTATTGCATAGTTAGTACAAAAGGTGGCCAACCTTTAGTACTTGACAAGCAATTAAACAACATATGGTATCCTACTAGGCTTCTATCACACAGATAGATAGTCATTCGGCAATACCTCCCCTTCTGGAAGGGTTATTCTTCTCAGCTTACATGAAATGAAAAGAAGAGAAAAGAACAAAATGAAGAGAATTGTATATACGTAAAAAAATTTATTGCCATAAAATATATGGCTTGGAATCTACCTCTGAACTATAGAGATTTGTCATAGGAGAACAAAACATATATGTATTTATATCAACATCAAGTATTATAGCATCGTATTTCACATGCCTAAATATTTTTGATATTATGTCCATCATTCTATGGACCCATGCTCTTGCTTGAACTTATACACAATCACCTTTGAAACTCCCTCGATATCGAAAATCGAATCTGGGATCTCATTCTAGACATCATCGTTACTAGAATTCTATGCTTGCATCGCAACCTTCATCGTATAGTAATACGACTCTCTGTTGATAAGAAGGAATAAATATTCAATAGGTAAATAATCGACCTAGTTTTTCTATCAAAGATAACTTATACGTCAACACGACCCGATTAGTGGTACTCAATCTCAACATCCATTCCAATACTATTCTCACGGTTGTAAGTAATCGGCTCATTACTCATAGAATCATTCCTGCATTACTATGGTCCACCGTTGACCTACTGTAGTCGTTTGTTTTCCATGAAGTCTTAATAGCTAACCATACGGAGTCCATACCTGCCGTATCGGATTCTTCTGAGGAGGTAACATAATTACCATTCATGATTCATGAAGAACACTCTAGATCCTGATGTACATACATGACATGAAGCAGATAAAATTGCAGAAGAGTTTCAATCAAAGCAACGATAGCAGGTCAATACCATTCTTAATCATATGCCTTCGATAGAAGACTTAACTCAAAGGTTCGTTTAGTCCTTTTGAAACATGGTCCTGGCTTATTCTCAAGATAGTACCTTCTAAGATAGATAGCCCGCTCATGGCGATTACACGAATTAAACCTTTACCAAACTACTATTACGGTTGGGTATTGCACAGTCATCAGAAGGAATGTCAATCTTCCAAACCATAATACAACCTTCACGGCTTCAACCATCATCACTATATTCCTCTGGCACGAGCGCCTATAATTATCCTCTTACATTTAAAGTGTCGGCCACCTCATTGGCCTTTCCTGATAGTAATAGTTCCTTATAATCAATGTCTTTTGAACGATCTCCAACTACATTTTCTACCTCATTTCCAACCACTGCTTGTGTGGAAATGCTCTTCCTTAAGCTCTGGTGAGAAAAAAATATCACCATTTTTCCATAAGTTATTGCCTCAGTATTTAGAGGTTAATCATTGTCACGACTGACTCTCAATCATACTTAGAACATCTTTTATCTTAGGTCCTAATTTCCCTGAACAATTTCGACCTTTACTGGTTCGATCCATACTTTCTCGTGGTTTAACACGTGCCCCACTTGGCATCATTATAATTACGTCATATTTCCTTTATCAACATTTCTATTCTTGAGAATTTTGAATATTACCTTTCTCCTTGTAAAACCTCTAAGGTTATCCTTGAATCGTTCCTCCTGTATTCCCTAGATACAGGGCATATCAAGATACCATTTATTAATACCAGAATCATTGTCTATATACTTCTAAAAAATTTCTCCACTGATCCTTAAAGGTTGTTATTACCTTAATCCTTTCCAATTCATACTGTCAAAACTCATACTATCCCTATTAAGGGTGAAATGCCAACCTTTATGCATTCCCCTAGGATTCATTTTAAGTTACCGATGTTCTATCCTTAATTCCACCTTTAAAAAGGTACATGCATTCTTCCATGGATAAATCAAGTCATATATCCCTGATAAAGGTGTCTTATTCAATCATTCCCACCTCGATAGTATATGCCGAATTTCACAATAACATCTGTATTCAAAATGAGATCAATCAATATGGCCTCCAAAAGATAACAACGGTTATCCGCTTTTCTTGCCTAAATTGGGTAACGATAACAAGGATATTCTGGAAGATATTGGTCGTGTTCAACGTGAACTTCTTCTTAATAATTCCTTATTTACTTTTGTTGTTTATCTCCACAGTCATCTCAATGTTGGGATATCTTTCATACCTAGCGTCTCCCTTTCTGGGTATCAAGCCACCAGTCTTACACTTCACATTCTTGAAGGTCACTTCCTTCATCCAATTTTCCTAATTTCTTACTTCCTTGTCTCCTCAGTCTATCCGCGTCTCATTATTTATCCTTCGAACTATCTCAAGGTTTCCTCGAATCCTCCCAACTTACAGGGGATAAAATATATGTATCTCTTATTCCTTCAATCATCGACTTTAACTCATGGTGAATCACCCTCATCCTGACGATTACATACTTTTCTATTTCTATTGCTACGAGTCTTTAGGGTTTCCTCATACCCAACTCCCTTATCATTCCTCAAACTCTATTGCCTTTATATTCCTTTCCACTTCAGTTTCTTTTTATTTTCCTTTCTCTTATCATTATTTCATGAACCAACACAACATAAGCATTGATTTCAAACATCCCGTCATTCTGGATTCGTGTCCTCAGAACGAATCTTGACAACTTTTACAACTTAGATTCATAATTCATCATACTCTTCTGCCTTTGTTATGGCTCTAAAGCTTTTACACTATCTCCATAACCTTGGGAAGTACTTTCCTGAAAACAATTGACTGAACTTAAATCAGTTTATTATAATCTCTTGCTCCGTGCCTTCCTTGGCCTTTCACCAGCGGGTGGCCTCTCTCTTAGGAGGGTAAATGACAAAAACAGCCTTTTGTGATTCGTCAATCATTTAGAATCTCAAATGATTCCTATATTTCCTTTAGCCAGGCTCTTGCCTCGACTGGGTCAGCTTGTTCCTTGGAACTCTGAGAGCTTAGCGACTTAAAGGTCCTGAAAGAATTTCTTACCGCACTGTCTCCTCAGGGTGGTGGTTGGGGATAATAGTCTAAGTTCTTTTTAGACAGGTTCATGAATTGCCGTATAGGAGTACCATCCGGGTTCTCCCTACCCTTACTCGACTTATGTTTCCTTAGTCTGGACATTCCCTCCTCCTCCCCATAATCGGGGTCATCCTACATGTTTTAAATCCTCATTTTCCACTTCATTATGTTATGGGTTCCTTCTATCTTGATGGCGACCTCCCTGACTATCACGTTCAGGGTTTGCTCTAAATCTTATTCCTCAAACTAGCTTTCATCTAAGATCTCATCTTTAAGCTCTTGAACATTTGGAACCCAAATTCTGTAGGAATACCTCATTATTCCCATATCATCTTTCTCGGTATTAATCTCTTCTCCACTCATTGGCTCTCTGCCTTCATTCATCAATTTTTTTCTTGGCACAATATGATCTTTTCCCATAATTCAGGTTACATTACAACCTCAAATAGCCTTTCAGTACCGGCTCCGGTTACCTTCACTTCTATTTCCATTTTCTCAAAATCTTTTATCTACTCTCCCGAAGACATTATCATTTTGAGTCTCTCCTTTCTACTAAGGAATTAGCCACCATATTGGCTTTCCTGAGATGATAAAGAATGTCATAATCGTAATCCTTAATTAGCTCTAACCACCTCCTCTGGCGCATGTTGAGCTCTTTCTGCGTGAAAATGTACTAGAGCACTTACGGCTTATGTAAATCTCGCAATCTCTCCATATAATTAGTGCCTCAAATCTTTAGGGCAAAACTATTGCCACGAGCCCAAGCTCATGGGTGGGGATATCGAATTTTATATTCCCTTAATTGTCTTGACGCGTACGCGATTACCTTGTTGTGCTGTATAAGAAGCACCCTCATTCCTTATACGAAGCGTCACTACAAATCACAAAATATCCTTTTCCATCCGGCAACGCCAACATAGGGGTCGTCACCAACCTTTGCTTCCGTTCTTAAAAGCTTTTCTCGCATTTCTCTGTTCATTCAAACTTCTCAGTCTTACGAGTAAGCCGCGTTAAAGGGGCTACTATCTTTACAAACTTGAACGAACCTCCGGCAGTGACCGGCCAATCGTACCTCTGGTAGTTTCCCTAACCATGGTCATCAATTCCTCAGTGGTCCTTTATTCATTCTTGTCAGGATCCTCCACGGGATCCTCCTCAGCAACAATCCCATCTAGGACAACATCCTTAATATGAACATCATCCGGTCCCGCGTTAGGACGCTCTATCGGATCTATAATCTGATCTCCAATAAGTAATAAAACATCATCGCGTTGTTGCTCTTCAACCTCAGGGTTCGGAGTCCCGCTACCATATACGATAACGAACTACGCTTCTATCACGATATTTATAAGGGTTCCCATAAGGGTTTTAACTGTCAGTACTATGTTAGGTAGCCCGACTATGAACTTGGCAAGAGTTCTTATTATCTTAGTGAACTTATTATCTTAACGTCACATCATCTCTGAGGTTTATAACGCTTGGCTCTGATACCATTTCTGTAACACCCCCAAATCCGGGGTCGGGGATCCGGGTTGTCACGAGTTCCATTTCCCTTAATAACACCTAATTCTTAATAAACAATCATTTACTGCGTACTGTGACCCCACAATATACACACACACCACAAGTTATAGTCTCAGAGATGAATACCAAAAAATAACACAAGTCATTTTATTCCACAATTATAAGTCATTACACCTCAAAAGGGTTTCTGAATAAATTTACATATTATTTTCCATTATTACAATTCATAAATGTACATAAGTCTGGTACAACAAAAGTTGAAAGCCTAGCCTATTGGTAGTTCCTACCTCAGCTACAACGGCATCAACGCCTACAGGAAACTGCGGAACGTTTCCTATCCACTCACGAATTGGGAGCTTGGTCATGTTCATCATGTCTATCTGTTGTTGTGTGATGAAAGAAGAAAGCAAGAGTGAGCAACAAGCCCACTGAAATAATATGTATAATAATTAACAATATATGAGCATTCTCATAGTACTCATGAAAGTCTTGGTCAAGAAGAAATGAACCAAGTTGATATCTTAACGTGACAAGTCGCAAAATATTCAGTATATATATACATATATACTACTCAAAATTTTTGAAATCCTCTGACATGTATAATATACACAGAGTTCCAGTTTATAACTGTATAAAAATATCGTTGCAAGGTGATCTCATATATCTAACCTTGTCTCAACGTTTTTCCGAAAATCTTTGACATGCACAAGATAATCATTTACTAGATATAAGTTTAAAACATGAAGTTACAAGATACTCCAATATACTTATATCTTTCTGAATACTACTTGAACTACCACCGTTCAAGTTATAATTAGTTTCAAAACTTCATCACCCAGATGAGACTACAAGATAAGACTTGAATAGATTCAATCTTTAAAATATTATTGAATGAAATGAAGTTACGAGATACTTCATTAAGTCCCGATATATATATCCATATATATCTCTCATACATTTCCTGAAAACCTCTGTCATGTAAAGTATGAACATAGTTGTAATATCCAATGAATTTTGGAAAGAAAAGAATTTTGGCATAAACCCGATATCTTGCTGATCAGGAAAAGATACCAATAAGTAACATTTTCTACTGTAGATGGATGAATTCCTCGCCGGTCATCACCCTGGCCGCATTAGGACCTCGCGCTAGACCGTTACCCGGCCACTCACGCGTGGATGGACTGTCACCCAGCCTCTTACACCTTCATAGACCGTACCCGGCCTGTCGCTTATGCCGACTCAATTAGATGGACTTACTTCCCGAACGTTGGGCAAGTAATCAAATTGTTTTCTCAAAACAGCAACCTCGTTGCGAATATAAAATACACCACATAGCCGGATCCCCAAGATTTTTGAGCGAATATTCAAGTCTCCTTCGAAAGGAAGATTTTAAATCTGAAAACGAGTTTTGGGATCCGCTCTAACTTTTAAAATCTTTTTGAAGACTCGAAAACATTTTTAAGAATGTTTGGAGTAAAGCTGATTTAATGAAATAAATCAGTCCCGATATATTAGAAAATATCTGAATATTATTATTTAAATAATATTCCCATAAGGATAATCCTTATAAAGATAATTGAAGTAAAAGTTTTAAAACTTATACTTGAAATGAATAATAAATAACCAAAGATATACTTATACGAAAGTACGATCTTTATTTGAATAATCGAAAATAAGTTTGATTATCGAAATATTATTCTTTAATAAAATAAAGAATATTATTTAATAAATAAGTGGAGTCATAAGTCCTCAAATGAATATTCAAAATAATATTCATTAAATAAAATAAACGGAGTCTTAAGTACTCGAATGAATATTCAACTAATATTCATTAATTAAAATAAACGGAGTCTTAAGTCCTCGAATGAATATTCAAAATAATATTGATTAAATAAAATAAACGGAGTCATAAGTCCTCGAATGAATATTCAACTAATATTCATTAAATAAAATAAAGTTATCGAATAAAACTTATTCGATTAATAGTTTTGAAAACTATATCAATATATATATAAATATATATATATATATAATATACTCGGGAACATCGACTCCCGGTTTTAGAAAATGTTCACCTTTGGGTCCCCTATACTAAGGGTATACGCAACTACTGCTTATCTCTAGCATAGGTATTATGCAACTTATAAGCAATTGAATCAACAGATATATATCAAGATTACGAAACAGACATGCATATATACCATATCACATGCTCCAATATATCGGAAGATTTGCTAATTAACCATCATGCATATATCACAAGATAATGCATATACATATGTATACATCACAACAACAGTATAACGGGTAGAAAACTTGCATGAGTGTTCCGGGGTAGACTTAAGCTTAGAGTGGGTCCGATAACCTATGAACAACAACATAAGTCAGAATTAAACCCCGGTCGCTTAAGAAACTAGACTTTAACCAATTGAACCCTAACGTTCACTTATGGTAACTTATACGCTTAACGAATCACATAAGTCATTCGAGTACCCTCGGCTCCACCATTTTTAATAAATTAACCATTAAGAGTTTTAAGGCGATTCTTTCGCAAGTACCTTACCAACTGCCTAATCCACTTTACATAAATGTTTCATACTCTAATTAGTCATTTAAGGTCTTTAACCTATGTTTCAAAGTAAGGCGAGGGGTAATGGTTCGTTTGTGAAACGTCGTTACTTAAAACGGTCGTTTCTCCTAAACCGTACATCGGATTCAAACGAACCACACATCAAAACGAAGCTCGTAACATGAACTATCTAATCATGGCAATGGTTAAAACCTAAAAGTGAGTTCACGGGTCCTAATGTTAAGAACAAAAACAGTCTAGGGTAATCGGACAGTACGACGACTATATTTACGCGATTACCAATTTCGTACAACTCCAATTCAATTCACAAACAACCCACAATCATCACCATTCCACCATCATTCAACCACAATACAATATCATTCAACCATAACTCAATATCTCAACTTATTCATCTAAACCAAGTCAAAAATGTGGCCAAGAACTTTAAATCCAACAAGTATCACTCCTAACTCCAAAATCAACAAAACCACTTACTAAACAAAGCTGTAAACATGATTAAACACCCATTACACTAACCCATCATTTAAACATTAGGAAATCCAAACAACAAAACTTAAGACTAAGATCATGAAGAGTTATACCTTCCTTGGAGCTTTTAATCCATGAAAGATCCTTGGAATGCCCATGGAAACCTTAATCTAACCTCTTACAAGCTTGATCTTTCAAAGAAATCAAGAACACAAAAATTAATTTCAAGAAAGTACTATTCACCATCTTCTTGAATGATTTATAGGAAATGCTAGGAAAGGATTTTGAAGCTAAGATTCCTAGGAAGTATGTAACTTAACTAGGAGAAGCTAGGATAATTACCTTGTAAATTAGCAAGTGGAGGAGCTTGGACTTCCCATTTCTTAAGGAAGAGGCTGAGAGCTCTTGCTTGGAAAGGTGGAGAAAATGTGTTTTGTGATTTGTGATTTGTTTGGTTGGTTGTTTTGCTTTTTTTTTTGTTTAATTATCTTTTAACCATGTAAAATTGTGTGGCTTGAAATCAACCACCCTTCCTTCCCTTTTTGTCATGCTTAGGTCATCAATCCTATGTCATCTTCCCATGCTTGTCCTCTTCTTATTGATTTGATGACATCATCCTCACTAACCTCTTTGATTAGCTCCTAATTACTTGGCTAATGACCGCTGATCTGTTATGCGGTTCGCTTAACTTTCATTTTCATTTATCGTTTGAGGGATCATACCCGGGATCTTATTACTTAGGTTTCTTTAACCTTTCTCAATATATTATATTTCTTTTATGATTCTCTCGTATAATCCTTGAATTTAAATCCTTTTTATTCTGTTACCTTATACTCAATTCTTTCTGTATCTGGTAGATTTCCGGGAAAAATCAAAGTGTTCGAATTTGGATTCTGACGATCTTTACATACACTTATATACCATATAGAGTAATAAAAAGATCTCAGAAGATCAATAAAAGAACCCCTACATAGTGTGGTATGAAAAGTTTTCTTATTCAGCATAATCAGCAAAATCACTATTCATAAGGGTTTCAAAAATTCCAAAAATTGGGGTTATTACACTAAAATTGTATTTAGTTGATATAAAGTTTAGAAGGTTAGATTCTTGTTTCATAATATAACATGTAAATGATCCGGAATTGAGGGGTAATCTGTATATATTGTCTTAATATACATGTTTATATCGTTTAAAGTTGTTTCGTGACACCCAATCCTGACCCCGGATTTGGGGTTGTTATATTCGAAGCTTGTCATGTCCCAGGTCAAGGGGGAGTTTGAAGAATGGGATGAAACCATGGCGAGGTATGTGCGCTTAGTGAGGATCGTGATGACTCAGTTCGATGAATGTCATATTGAACACATTCCAAGAGAGGAAAATGCTAAGGCAGATGTATTATCTAAGCTCGCCTCATTAGAGATAAAGAAAAGCTCAGAAAGTGTTTACTTCCGCATTTTGAAAACTCAAAGCATTGATGTTAAGCTTGTATCCCCAATAGGGCTGGGGACATCATGGATAGACCCCATTAAGGCCCATATTCAAACTGGTTGGCTCCCGAATGATGTGACTGAAGCATGAAGATTGACTGTGTTAGCACTGAGATATTCTTTGATCGATGGAATTTTGTATAAAAGGTCCTTTGTGGGTCCTAATTTAAGATGTCTCAGGCCGGGTGAGGCTCGAATTGCTTTAAAGGAAGTGCATAAGGGTATATGTGGCCAACACTTGGGGGGCAGGGCCCTAGCCCACAAGATTACTCGCTTAGGCTTTTATTGGCAAGAAATGATGACTGATACCAAAGAATATGTTAAGAGATGTGATCGATGTCAGAAACATGCTCCTGTAGTAAGGTAACCTCCTGAAATGCCGACTTTTATAAACTCCACAATCCCCTTTGCTATATGGGGATTGGATATTCTCGGGCCTTTCCCAATGGCTATTGCACAAAGGAAATTCTTGATTGTGGTTATTGATTACTTTACCAAATGGATTGAAGCCAATCCCTTGGCAAAGATTACAACTAAACAAGTCTCTCAGTTCTTGTGGGAAAATATTATATGTAGGTACGAATTTCCTAGAATCTTGGTGACCGACAACGGAAATAGTTCAATAATGAAAAGTTCAGAAAGTACTGTGAGGAAAACGAAATTGACTTGAGATTCACCTCTGTTGCTCACCCTCAAGCTAATGGGAAAGCAGAGGTTGCGAATCGTATCATTCTAGATGGGTTGAAGAAGAGGATTAAAAAATCCAGAAATAATTACGTGGATGAAATACTGCCGATACTTTGGGCTTACAGAACTACATGTAGAGTTACTACAGGAGCAACACCATTCATGCTAGCATATGGGGCAGAAGCAGTTGTTCCTGTGGAAATATTGCACTCGTCTCCCAGAATCCAAGCATACAATGCTGAGGAAAATGAAGAAGGGCAAAGGTTAGCCCTGGACTTGATAGATGAGGTACGAGATACAACACATGCAAAGATCATAGAATATCATAAAAGGCCTCCTTTTACTACAACCTAAGGGTGAAGGAAAGGTTTTTCAAACAAGGGGATTTGGTCCTAAGAAAGGTGGAAGCTTCTGGAGTAGGACAGAAAGGAAAGCTTGTCCCAAATTGGGAAGGGCCATACAAGGTTAATAGCGTTCAAGGAAGAGGATCTTACAAATTGGAGACCATGGAAGGGGAAGAAGTACCTCGAACTTGGCATGCTCAAAACCTGAAAGTTTACTACCTATAGCTTGTACGTACTATAGTGGTAATAAGTTTCAAAAGCACCATGAAACTTTGCTCGCTTAGGATTTTATACCGTAGTTTTATTAAGATTTGCATTCTAGTTTATGACTATTAAAGGGTTGAACCCATCTTATATAAGGTTTTGAAAACCAAGTTGTGTTTCAGAATAAAAGTTATTCTAGACTTTGGAAAACCAGATTATGTTCTTGGGTTTAAGTTATCTTAAATTTTGGAGGATACATTGCCTACTTAGCAAAGTTATGCACTGCTTGGCCAATAATGGGAGTACAAACTCAAGAAGTATTAGGAAAAGTTAAAGGGAAGCAGCTAAATATGGCAAGGGAAATATCATAAATAAACCCCGAGGGGTAATAAGTTCAAGATACAATAAGTTCATACATAAATTTAGAAATAAACAAGAATCTACTCATCCCTAGCAGAATCATCCCTATCCTTCTCTTCTTCAGTGTGGCCCTCTTCTGTATTAGCAGTGGTCTCTGCATCTTTAGCTGGGGAGGCAGGAGAAGAAGTAGTGCTAGGATTCAGGATGCGATCTTCTTGCATATGTGAGTTGAAAAGAGCGTCTAAGTTGTCCTCAGTCTCCGGCTGCTCAGGACTGATAAAGTCCTTGGCTTCTATCAAGCTAGGGTGCTTCTCAGCCACGGCCTTCACTGCAACATCCAAACCCTCTGTAAACTGGATGGGAAAAAGACCCTCATCATGAATATTCATCAGATCCCTGAACTTCTGGGAATCCATGTAATCATCGATGATTGTCTGCTTGTCACTCCGAAGTTTGACCAGCTCAGCATGAGCCTTAGACAACTCTTCATCCTTGTTCTTCAGCTTCTTCTCGAGGACCCCAACCCTCTCTTTCCATTTCTTCATCTCCCTCTCAAACTCATTTGAGTTTCTCTTCCAAGACCTAGCTTGGTGAAGCGCCGCCTGGAAGTAGGTGTTACTCTGTATCAGGGAAGCAGGATTTAGCACAAGTTCAAAATAAAAAGAAGATAACAGTTAAAGGAAAAGAAAGAAAAGTTACCGAAGCTTGAGCTTGAGAACCCAGAAGCTCAATGGTCTCAATTTCACTCCCCGTGACAATTTCAGTAAAGTCGTGGGGAGTTATGGTGTGGTAGGACCAATCCTTAGCATGTTTGGTGGACCCTACCACTGTGTCACTTCTCCTGAAGCCCCAGTTGGGCCTGAAAGAGTGTGCCTTGAGTGGAGGATCCACATCATCCCCCAGCGCGACCTCGGGAATATGAGGTCTTAGGAAGACAGGGGCATCAGGCTTACTCCTTGGGTCCCTGTTCAGCTTACCCCGTTTTTGGCGGCCCGAATTCTCCTTCCTTAGGCCCGTTAATGTTGTTAATGGCCTCCCAAGCTGAAATAAAAAAAAGAGAGAGAAAAACATTAAAGTCTGGAAATAATTAAGTTTCGATAAAGAGAAAGAAATAAAAAGAATACAGATAAAGTTACCTTTATCACTGGCCTGTGAGAGACCAACTTTCTTCAGAGAAAACTCCTTTAAAAGGGTCCAGGAGTCTGTTTGGCCATAATCCGGAATGAGGGCTTGATAAGTGACCTCCTCCTCATCAGTTAACCTAATGCTATAAGGGTTGCCATCGACTACTTTGCAAAAGGGCCTACGAAAAAGAGTGGCCCAATCGCCTCCGGCCCAGGTCAGCCTAACAAATTCATCTCTCCATTTTGGGTTATTCTCGACAATGGAGTTACCATAAAAAATTTGGGAGATTTTGGACCTTTGACGTATTAAAACCCAGCCCCGTTGGGTTAAAGCACTATTATAGAACTAAAAAATCTTTCTAAAAACAGCGACTCGGAGAGGAAATTTATTCCTAAGACATTAAACCATAAAACAAATAATATTTCTCCATACGTTAGGAGGGAGCTGGCATGGATTTATTTGAACATCTGCAAGCAGACGTGGAATGAATTCGTGAAAGGGGAACCTAAAACCTGCGGTTAGGGCTCCTCGATAAATAAAGATTGTATCCCCCTCCCAGTAACAGGTCCTATCCCCAGGGGCGGCCGGAGTAACCCTAAGGTTAGGAGAGAGTTTGTACATGGTATTGAAAGCTTCTATCCTACCATCTAACTTATGGAAAGTATTACTCTGGCTGTAAGAATCTAAATCAGAAAGGGAAGGATACTCATCCCCTCTAGTATTAATCATGTCTATGAGAGAAGTGTAAGGAGAGCGAATTTGAATAGCGGTACCTCTTTTAGAAGTATTCATCTTGGCCATCCTAGCAAGGTCGCGATCCTCCATTGATATTCTTGGGAAGGAGGCTTGAAACTCAGAAAATGATTAAAGGTGGTGGAGCTACGGTGGCAGATAACACCGAAAATCGCCTTCTTTAAAAAGGAACTTGAGAGAAACTTGATAGAAATTGTGAGTGAGAAATGAAATGAAGAGCTCTACATCTCACCACACTTATATAGTGGAGTCAAGGGAAGTGAATCGACAAAAGCCCATTGAAATGTGGCCTAATAAAGAAAAGCCCACTAAAAAGAGACGTTTATGGGACAATCTAGAAGGTGGAAAGGAATTTGAGAGGTCTATAATCGACCAGAACTCTAATCGATTAACAAAGTGACTCTGATCGAATATTTATTCGACTAGAGTGGTAGAAAATCACTTAGTTCGATCAGAGTCCTGATCGATGAAGAAAGTGACTTTGATCGAATATTTATTCGATTACAATGATAGAAAATTACTTAGTTCGATCAGAGTCCTGATCGATGAAAAAAGTGACTTTGATCGAATATTTATTCGATTACAATGGTAGAAAATCGCTTAGTTCGACCAGAGTCCTGATCGATTGAAAAAATAATCCTGATCGAAATTCAGATAGACCTCAGTGTCAAATATAAGTATAAGTCGATCAGAATCCTGATCGGATCGATCATGAATCCTGATCGATTTTCCCTTAGACCACAGTGACAAAATCCAAGTTAATTCGATCAGGATCCTGGTCGATTTTGATATGGAATCCTTATCGAAATTCTCATCGATCAGGGGGGAAATTAAGCTAAAGTCGACCAGAATCCTAGTCGAAATCGATCAGGAATCGTGTTCGATTAAGGTAGAACCCTGGTCGAAATTCTCATCAACCAAGGGGACAAAATTAAGCTAAAGTCGACCAAAATCCTGGTCGATTAAGGCAGAATCGTGGTCGAAAAAGGCTGAAAAAATAAGGAAAAATTCCAGAAATTAAGGAAAATTCCTGTAAATTAAAGGAAAAATCCCATAAATTAAGGGAAAATTCCTGTAAATTAAAGAAAAAATCCCATAAATTAAGGAAAAATTCCTGTAAATCAAGGAAAAATACCAGAAAACTCCTAAAAAGTAGGAATGAGGTAAGGAAAATAATTGGGGGGGTCCAAAACCACCCTAAAGCCACGTACGAAGCAAATTGTTATAAATGTGTAGGTCGCTCCACACTTTACGCAAAAACGATACCCTGTAAGGGAACAAATGAACCTAACTTCTGCGAAATCTTTTACGGTTTCTCAAAAGTTGGGGGCAAATGATAGGGGATAAAATAAACCTTAATCACGTCATTAATGTTGCCTTAATTACATCTAGGAGTGCAAGGCCCATTAAAAAAAGGCCATATGTATGACATTCAGACCAAGAAGGATAACACATTGATCAGGCATGATGGGATAAAGAAGACCCGATAGGCCTGAATAATTATTAATTTCGTAATTAATTAATAAGGAATAAAACAGTGATAAGTAAAATCCGAATAAGGACACAATTCCTTGAAGATTGGCCTCCAAGAAATCTCATACGATAAGGAATCAGTTTTCTACTTCCTAGGACTCTAAAGTCCATTCCAACTATGAGACTTGTCCACCAAGTCTCCTAACCCTAATCTAATTCAAGGACACCCAACATCTATATAAGTGGTCTCACCCCACAAATCAGAAATACGTTTTTGATTTGATCCTTGGCATACAGTAAGGTACGTAGACATCTTGTTAAGGCAGATCGAGTCACGAAACATAATAGCAGTCAAATCGAGGTTCGAAACTCACGAACCCTAGTAATAAATACATCAAAATTTTTTATCCATAACAAGAATGCTTTTCCAGCTTGGCGTTTCTCTTTTTTTTCCACAAAATTCAAACGAATACGCCAAAAGTAGATTTTACATTTATTTCTCTTCTAAATGAATTATTGAATAAGTCGGTTGGGAGATATAACGTAGGCGTAATAATTATAAGAGATCGCGTTTGAATTTTATTAACAAAAATTCAAATTTATTGAATGTGACAGTTGGGAATATGTAACGTAGGTGGTTAATAATTATAAGAGATAACGTTTTAATTTATATTTTCTTTTAAATAAAATATTTTATTAAATTCAAAATAAAAATAGATCATAAAATTTACATTAATTAACAAAAATAAATAAAAAATTAAAATATGATCACATTATTTTTTTCACCTCATGTAGTTAATATCTATTTTCAAATTATATATACCGTTTAGAACAAAAAAAATTATACTATATAGTAACTTTTAAGTTCAAATTTCAAAAGAATAATTTAAACTGCTACATTTAAGTTTTAACTAATAACCTACTTCGCCAAACATTTATAATCATACCTTTTTTCACAAAAGTCAAGCCGTTACCCATTAAAACCACAATATTCTACAATATCTTTCAAAAAATTAATAAGATTTAGGTGGTGGGTCCAACACAGTATCTATAATATTAAATGCACACAGCTATAGATACACCTGCACATACATATATAAACCCCCACCGCCTCTTCATATTTCCCACATCAAAACCCTCATAGTTCAATTGGGTTTTTACTAATAGTCTCTCTCCCCCTCTCTCTCGGCGAGATTCAGATA
Organism: Apium graveolens; assembly: GCF_009905375.1. NCBI lineage: Eukaryota > Viridiplantae > Streptophyta > Magnoliopsida > Apiales > Apiaceae > Apium > Apium graveolens. Next base: position 144,271,593 of record NC_133656.1, on the reverse strand, counting down.
TATATACATTTGTTTCTAACTGTGTATGTATACATGTCGCTCTCCAGCTTTCAAGAACATACAGTAACAAACACACACTGAAACACCCAAAAACCACACACAAAAACAACCCACATGATGAATGTTATCTGGGGTTTGTTAAAATTGGTGTAGTAGCCCTAAAGATGTAATTTTGTAGTGGCCCATTTGAATCTTGATTAAGTTTGGTTGAGTTTTAACTTTTAAGTGTTAAAAGGCAATCTTTTGTGTTTTTTTTGTTATTTTGTGATTCTTGATGGATCAAAGTGTGATTTTTGATTTGAGTGGAGATGATGATGATGGGGGGTGGGATAAAAATGTAGAGGTGGGTGATAATGTAGGTGAAGCTGATGATGGTAAATGGTTACAAGATGTTATCGATTGTATCGAAAAAAAATGTAATGAGTATAATGCTGGTTTTGTGGGAAGTAGTGGTGTAAATGATTCTAGTGAGAATTGTGGGAAAGAAGTTGAGGAGGATGATGATGATTGTGTGATTTTGGATGGTGATCCTGATAAGGCTGGTGATGTTAAATTTGAGAATGTTGCGGTGGGGGATGATTCGGAGGAGCTTGTTTTTGTTGGGGAGACAGGGCAGGTATACCGCTACATTTGTCGTTTTTTTGTCAAAATTATGTTTTGTTTATGTGTTGTTAGTATAAATGTTTATGTGTGTTTGTTTTGTTAAAGTTTTAAGTAGTCTTATGAGTGTCGATTATTCCAATGTGTAGGCCAGGGGGGTGATGATATTTAAATTGTGTTTGATATGCTTATCGGTTACTAATGTGTTGTTTTGTTTGAGAATTTTGTTGTGTTCCGAGTGTTAATTAATTTAAGGTGAAGGTCAAGGGATGTCAATGTAGTTTTGTTTTCCAGTTATAAGTTTTGTTGCAGAAAAAAGAATTTAATAAACATTAATGTTTTTAGATTAAAATTAACTATAGATTGTACATTGTTTTCGGCAATAGAGAGTGTGAATGTCTGACAGAAAAGTTGAAGAAGTTTATTTAACTGCATTATTATGAAATCCACAGGGGTGTGGTAAAGGCGTAAAGCAGCTATGGTTTTGTCATTTATTTACGCCTTTTTGGTTTAACATCTTGTTTTAATCCTAAAAGTCTTACAGCTCTTCACTTGGACTTGTATATAGACGCATCCCCTTGTATATAGACGCATCCTGTGTTTTCACAATTTATTTATGTATGGTATTTTCATCGATTAATATTTAAAGTGAAAAACATATTGGATAGTTGCATGTTCAGACTTAAATATCTCACATCCTTCTTATTTTTCTAGATAATAATAGTTATAATTTTGTTTTAGAATGATGGCCTTTCGAGTTGATGGCTTCGCTCAAGGGCATTTCTCTGATTGTTTATATAATTATTGGAGTTTTATATTGATTTAGTTTTTCTAAGATAAGTTGCATATGCAAATACCATTATAATTATTTGGTGCATGATATAATGGATTGTAGGTGGCATGTAGAGACTATCCTCACTCACGAGATCAATGCGCTAAATTTCCTTTTACATCTACTCCTCATGAACAACACTGTAACCAGGTAATGATATCTTTTTCAATATTAGTGATTGCGCCTTCTTTTTCTGTATTGGATGTTCTGCGTCTTTAGTTTGACCTTTTTCTATTGCAGTGTCACTGTTATGTTTGTGATGCACCGGCTCCATGTCTCAAATGGGGAACTGGCATTTCCATTGGCGACCATTGTCATGCCACTGGAAGGGAGGACTTCTGGAATCTACAAAGAAGAAGTGTTAAAGAGAGTCATCAAAGTACAGTGCCTGTTCCTGAAGTTCAAAGTACTTCTATGTTACCGCAGCAGATTCAAAATAATCAAGCTCCGGCACCGACTGCATCAATGCAATACAACATAACCCCAACTCAGGTGCCCATTCCAGCAACAATTTCAAGTATGCAATACCAGACACCCTGGACTCAGGTGCCCAGGCCAGCACCAAATACATATACACAATACCAGGCATTTCAGGGTCAGGTCCCAAGGCAGCCATTGATTCAGACAAGCCGATCAGCAGCCATGAACATGCCAAGTACCAGAGACCAAAGCTATGTAGCGCCTATGAACAATCTGCAAACGAGTTTGGCATTACTGCAGTCAAGAAACACTGGTAATAATGCTCTTGCAAGGAATGGAAGTCAAAATGTTGGAAGTTTAGGCCCTCGACTTAATGTTCACCCCACTGCTATGTTCAAAAGGAGAGGAACCCCCGCGGTCGCTTCAGCGTCAAGTCATAAAGCTGGTCAATTACTCAATGGGTATGGATCTACTATATACTCTAGAGTTCCGAATGCTGGTAACTGCAGTAATATGATATCTGCTCAAATGAATGGGAACTCAAACATGTCTCGGCCATACATGCATCCCATGCCTTCAAATTTTATGGATTTTCACTCTCAGCTACAACCTCGTCTATTCTCTCAGTCTAGAGTGGCTACCACCTCTTTGAATCAAGTCCCTGATCAACCTCTGTTGTCAGCCCAGCCGAATACAGGCAATGTATTTGTGTATTCAGCTACGCCACCTCCAACACCATTTCAAAACACATATGTGGGGGGGATGTCCTCGGGAACAGTTTCACCTCAACCCCAAATGTCCTTGCATGTCACAAACAGCTTTGCAAATGCAGTACCTACTGAGCCTCCAGTCTTTAGTCAGCCTAGCCATGCTTCAAACAATCAGCAGAATGTTTTTCAGCAACAAAATCAAACCAACAAGTTTGGGGATGTTAGTAGTTCAGATATGGGTTTTGATTGGTATATAAATACAACCAACTCAAGCAGCCAACAAGCACAAGCACAAAACTTTAAACCTCCGGCCTTAGATACATTTGATGACTCGCTGCCTATTGGTGAGTTTGGTTTCGTTTTTGGCGGAAGCTCGAACAATGCTTCGTTGGATTTGAATCATAAACCATGGGTTTTGAATAGTGAAGAACATGCGAGACTTTCTTCAGGATCAGCTTCAGCCACAGTAGATGTAGGAACTTTATTCGGTCAGTAATCATCAGTAATCATCTTACTGGTTAGCTAGAAATGTCCAAATTCTCTAGAAGGGATAGTGTAGCTTAGAGTTGCACAAAGTAACCTTCGCCTTAAAAATTGATGTATATTGGCTATGACTATTATCTTTTCTAGAAAAGGTCTATGCTTAAGTTGTAAACCAGATGCCCTTTTCTTCTGTTAAATCTTAAACTCTTTACCGTTATTTTCATTCCTTGTTTATATTACATTTTTCTTGGCAATGTTGGGCTTTCTTTTTTATTTCTAATTGATTACACACGCGCGCACACAGGAGTCAAATTCATGACCTCGGTACAAGAGCTCAATCACCTACCTATTCCATCACTTTGTTGGCAATGTTCGGCTTTCTTTTATCCTATGATGATAGTTAGCTTTATGTATTTTTGTTTGCAACACGGCATTACTTAGGGGTCATTTGTTAAATCTGAATAATTTATTATGAATCATTAAAATTTCTGAATGGTTAATAATCTGAATTCTGAATAATTAATACCATTTGATTGAAAAATTACTGAAATTTCTGAATGATACTAATTTACTCTTTTATCTTTAAAAGTGAATAAAAGTATATAACAAATATTTTTAACACTCTATTTCAGTAATATACCCATTAAATAATAAATTTTAGGAGTAAAATATATAATTTTAATTTATTTTGATAAAATACAAAACCAAGATATTTTCATTTATAAAAATACTAATTTCATTTTAATTATAATTTTTAGTTCAAAAAAATTACTAATTAAGAATTTATTGAAATTTCAAATAATCAAAATAAAGGAAACAAATAATAAAACAAGAAATAAAATTTTTCGATAAGAATAAATTTTTATGCCACTGTGAGTTGTTTGTATCAGAGGTGATATGGAATGAGCCACTGCCCAGGTTATAAACAAAATCTTAACGCTTAAGTGTCAATTTTTTGTTTGAATGATTAAGGAGGATTTTAACGATTAAGAAGGAAAAAGAGAAAATCAAATAATCTTAACTAATCTGATAAGCTCATTAAGAGAGATTAAAATGAAAACAAATGACCCCTTCCTCAATATCTTTAATTAAATACTCGTATCTATTCGTTTTCTTACAAATTAACCAGCTAGTATGAGTGTTTGTGTTGGGCTTGCTAAACAGGCATAACTCCGAATTGGTATGATATTATTCGTTTTGGGCCGAGTCTCACCAATTTGATTTTTGGATCAGTGCAAGAAGGCCTCATACTAATCGAGTTAACTGTCTGCTTAACAAGCCTAACAAACGATATGAGAGTAAAAGGTTATAGCGATCTAGAACAATCTCATATGAGCTCTCGTTTGGGCCTAGAAAGCGGCACATGGGCTATTCCAGAATGGGTTTAAGAAAAAGGGAGGTGGGGCTTTTAGTATGGGCCTACGGGGAGTTAAAAAATCAGAAGGATTCTAGCATGGATTTGGGTGAGAATATCACACAATAGGCAGATGACAGATTCAGCAGGTGTCGAGTCCGATGTGTGAATGAGAAATAACCAAATGTTTATGGGATGGACAGATTGTTTAAATATAAATAACCAAATGAACTTTATTAGTACGAGGCCTTTTGGGATGTGTCTAAAAACAAATTCGTGCCGGTTCAGTTCAAAGCGGACAATATTATATTAATGCGTGGAATTAAGGTCTTAGTAAGTACAACAATCCGGTCATGTGAGTTATCTTATGGGCAGAAAACAGAAACTCATTTTTGCTCTGTAATAGCTTTATACTTCACTAATGAATGTAAAATTCCATACAATGACATGGGCCAATCGGGTGAACAGCTCAAAATCATCACATATGTAGTTTACAAAATTGAATTATTCAAGAAACCTAACCAAACTTACACTCCTTTGGGCTTCTCTCAAAAACCCAGTCATTGGCCCAAGTAGTACTTATGATTTGCACTGGATGACAGTGATTTAAATTTTAAACTTTAAAGAACTGTATTAGAAAATCTGGTTTACATTTGAACAAGTGTTGTGAAATAGTAAAATACTCTACATACTACTATAATGGATAGTGTACATAAACAAAACAAATTACCTAGCTGGGCTAGTAGACTACTACTCTAGTAACAATTAAGTGAAATGATAATCTAAATAAACAAAGGGTCATTAAATATTTTAATTGTGATGTAACGGGTTCAACATAAAAATTGTAATAGTGACACAACTGTTGTATTTGGTCTTCAGCTTTCAACAATATATATGCATCAGTAATCTAAAAAGAGTTTAAACTTGTGAGAACAAAAGTGTTTATTTGCAAACTTTTACATAAACATGCATTTATAGTGTGACCATCTGGACTTAACTTGTATATATTGTGGTGGTTTGGGTTGTTATACTTGCCAATCAATTGTTTAGTGTTCTCTGAGTATGATGATAAGTATGGTGTATATATGTTCTTTGTTTACCTTACATTGCATTTAGATGTGAAATTATGATTACAAAAAATTATTTATAAGTACTCTAAATGATGGCCCTATCATAAGGGGGGAGCTTATAAGTGGGCTGATGAAGACTTGTAATGTCATAGAGGGTTAACAGTTATTATTTACATGAATAAGCTTGGTAGGTTAAATAGTTACATCACAATGACTATAGCTATATTTTTTTATTGGCGGCCAGACCTAGGTACTTATTATTATAGGCAATAAATTTAAAAGGTAAGTATGTACTTATTATTGTAGATAGGTATTGTGTAGGTTAAAAAATAAGCGGACATGAAACAAGTTAAATAATTCATGATTTAATAGTGGGTTTCTAGGACTTATTCACTAGAAATAAAAAAAATTGTCCCAACCCAATTAGTTGTTCAATGTATTGTTTATACAAATTTCTGTAACTTTACAAAAATATAAATATAGCATTATTTCCAAATTTTGAGTTTTTATAATTCAAATATATTCTCCTTAGCATTAGATTAACAAACTGTGCACTAGATTAACAAATTGACTAGATATATATTTAAGGTTGGAAAAAAAGTTACAACAAAAAATTAAAGTTAAGCAAGAATTGTTTTATAAGGTCATAAACTTTAAAAACTGTAGTGGGAGTAAAATAAAATATGTGAAATAACAAATATTTTGTTGAACAAGTACAAATTTGTGAGAATTTTTTTTTTTTGTTAAGTACGTAAAACATGAGATAGATAACCATTTTTTTTAAAGCAAAAAATTGTGAGTTAACAAATTTTTTGTGAGTAAAAATTTGCAATCTTGCAAATTTTGTTAAAGTTAACAATTGTGAGATAAGTTTTTTTATTTTTCATTAAATAAAAAATTGTTTGATGTCAAATTTTGTGATGAGTAAGCAAAAATTAATGAGACTGATTTTTCTATTAAGAGGCTAAAATTTTGTGAGATAGTAAATCTTTTAAGTGAGTAAAAATAGTGAGATATTAAATTTTTTGTTAAGCAAAAACTTGTGAGACAACCATTTTCTTGCTAAAAAATGAATATGTTTGTATAATTGAGAATTTTTCCCTGAGTATTTTTTTTAGTTAGATACAAATTTTTGTAAAAGAGAAATTTGTTGTCAAATTTTCTTCTGGGATAAAAATATTTAGAAATAACAAATTTTGATACAAAAATAGCAATTTTTTGTAGAGATAGTAATATTTTGAAGTAACAAAACTTTGAATAGAAATATTTCAATCTAGCAATGTCAGATAGACAATATTTTGATGTAGTAATTTTTGTTAATATTTTAGAGGTATATTTTTTTTGGTTAAATAAATAATGTGACAACAAAAAGAACACTGTTATATTTGATTTGTAAATTTGAAGAAAATGTGATTTTAGATATTCTATTTTTTTTTGGGTTTAAAGAGAAATTTGTAATAAAATTGTAATTAATAATTATAAGATGTGTAAGGTGGTGCAAGTGAATTGCGTTTATTTAAATTTACAGGAAAACTATTATTTTCAAAACATACATTCGACATAAAAAACATACATGCACGTACAAGATATAAGATATAATATGACAAGCCATTGATCCAGACACTAGCCAAGAACATGCCAAGTAGCAGATGTCAAAGTTATGTGGTGCCTAAGAACAATCTGCAAATGAATTTGGCATTACTGCAGTCAAGAAACTCGGGTAAGAATGCTAGCTCTTGCAAGAAATAGAAGTCAAAATGTTGGTAGTTTAAACCCTCGAGGTGATGTCCCTTCCACTGCTATATTCAAAAAAGAGGAACATCCCCGTGGGATTTTCAGTCTCAACTGCAACCTCGTTTATTCTCTCAGTCTACTTGTCTAGTGTGGCTACAACCTCTATAAATCGAGTCCCTGATGATCAACCTCTGTTGTCTGCCTAGTCAAGTAATTCAGGCAATGTCTTTGTATATTCAACTACTCCAGAATCAGCTATGGCTACCATAGATGCAGGAACTCTAGAGGCGTTTGGATGTACCATGGGAAAAGGAATCGGTAATGGGAATGGAAATGAAATGGAATATGGTGGGTTTGATTTACTACCAAGAGGAAATGGACAGTACAAGAAAACAAGACTAAATACAACCGATTAAATACAACCGGGGTCAAATTCAACCCCTTTCGGTTGAATTTAAGGGGTGCGGCTAAATTCAACCGCATGCGGTCGTATTTAATTACGGTCATATTTATGCGGTCGAATTTAGCAACAAATGTGACCGTATGCGGTTAAATTTAGCCGTACTCCTAAATTCAACCGCATTCGGTCGAATTTAGCCTTACCAAAAAAATGGGTATAAGGTTGAATTTAGCAGTACTCCTAAATTCAACCGCATTCGGTCGAATTTAGCCTTTCCAAAAAAAAGAGGGAAATTTTACCGCCAGCGTCTTTTTTGACACTCCTAAATTCAACCGTTTTCGGTCGAATTTGATATTTTGAAATGACGGGAAATTTCCTGAACTTTTAAAACATTGGTTGCAAAAGTGGGGGAAATTTCCCGCTTTTTTAAAAATTGTAATTTTAGTAGAAATCAATTGTATTTATCTATTATGAATGCATTCGGTAATATTAATTATTTTCGGAATTTAATTTTTTTTAAATAAATTATTTAAGTAACTTATTAACTTTGTACAAGTTATTTGCGAACCGAGCTGTTCACGAAATAAATATTAAGATTTATATATATTTTAGTGATATGATATAAATTTTAGAAAAAAAATAACGTATTTGGTTTGCTATTTTAACAGTCAATCAGTAGTTTGACCACTACTTTTTGCTAGTGCTTAGTCCCAAACTAATTTTTTATTTTTTTTAAAAAAATATTTATGAATAGTCCAACCGTAATGATGTCAAGATCTATATATTTTAGTGATATGATAAAATTTTTAGAAAAAAATAAATGTATTTGGTTTGCTATTTTAACAGTCAAATAGTAGTTTGACCAGTTATCCTTACTAGTGTTTAGTCCCGTACCGATGTTTCTATTTTTTAAAAAATGTTTATGAATGATCCAACCGTAAGGATGTCAAGATCTATATATTTAAATAATATGATAAAATTTTTAGAAAAAAATAAATGTATTTGGTTTGTTATTTTAACAGTCAACTAGTAGTTTGACCAGTTATTCTTACTAGTGTTGAGTCCCGTACCGATGTTTCGATTTTTTACAAAATGTTTATGAATGATCCAACCGTAAGGATGTCAAGATCTATATATTTTAGTGATATGATAAAAATTTTAGAAAAAAATAAATGTATTTGGTTTGTTATTTTAACAGTCAACTAGTAGTTTGACCAATACTTCTTACTAGTGTTTAGTCTCATACCGATGTTTCGATTTTTTACAAAAAAATTATGTATGATCCAACCGTAAGGATGTCAAGATCTATATATTTTAATGATATGATAAAAAATTTAGAAAAAATAAATGTATTTGGTTTGTTATTTTAACAGTCAACTAGTAGTTTGACCAATACTTCTTACTAGTGTTTAGTCTTATACCGATGTTTTGATTTTTTACAAAATGTTTATGAATGATCCAACTGTAAGGATGTCAAGATCTATATATTTTAGTGATATGATAAAAATTTTAGAAAAAAAATAAATGTATTTGGTTTGCTATTTTAAGAGTCAACTAGTAGTTTGAGCAGTTATTCTTACTAGTGTTTAGTCTCGTACCGATGTTTCGATTTTTTAAAAAATGTTTATGAATCATCCAACCGTAAGGATGTCAAGATCTATATATTTTAATGATATGATAAAAATTTAGAAAAAAATAAATGTATTTGGTTTGTTATTTTAACAGTCAACTAGTAGTTTGACCAATACTTCTTACTAGTGTTTAGTCTCGTACCGATGTTTCGGTTTTTTTACAAAATGTTTATGAATGATCCAACCATAAGGATGTCAAGATCTATATATTTTAGTGATATGATAAAATTTTTAGAAAAAAATAAATGTATTTGGTTTGTTATTTTAACATTCAACTAGTAGTTTGACCAATACTTCTTACTAGTATTTAGTCTCATACCGATGTTTTGATTTTTTACAAAATGTTTATGTATGATCCAACCGTAAGGATGTCAAGATTTATATATTTTAGTGATATGATAAAATTTTTAGAAAAAAATAAATGTATTTGGTTTGTTATTTTAATAGTCAACTAGTAGTTTGACAAATACTTCTTACTAGTGTTTAGTCTCATACCGATGTTTCGATTTTTTACAAAATGTTTATGTATGATCCAACCGTAAGGATGTCAAGATCTATATATTTTAATGATATGATAAAAATTTTAGAAAAAAATAAATGTATTTGGTTTGCTATTTTAACAGTCAACTAGTAGTTTGACCAGTTATTCTTACTAGTGTTTAGTCCCGTATCGATGTTTCGATTTTTTAAAAACTGTTTATGAATGACCCAACCGTAAGGATGTCAAGATCTATATAATTTATTGATATGATAATTTTTTTAGAGAAAAATAAATGTATTTTAATCATTAGATCTCGATAATTTTAACAAATAAAGTATAATTAAGTATAATTCTAAATTTCACCGTACACTCTTGTTAATGGAATTTATCATAAAATCGATCAAATTTTTTTTAATAAAATAATGAGTTGTTAAAATAAATTATAAAATTATAATCTTTTATGAAAAAGATTAACAAATTACAATATTTTTTTAGAAATAAATTATAATCCTAAATTATACCGCAAACTATATTCGGTGGTTTATATGTTAAATCAACCAAAATCTTCATTTCATTTGTTTAGTACAATAACTAGTTGTTAAATATATATTCTAATATTTATAATAATATATTATTTTATAATCAAATGATTAAATAATCATAGTATTATAATTTTAATTTTCATAATGTAAAACTAAGTGAAACAAATATAAATTGACACTCCTAAATACAACCGATGACAGTTAAATTTAGTGCCATGTCAGCGATCCGCGTGATTTAGATCCAACGCACCAAATTCAACCACTTAAAAAATAATCTAAAGGTTGATTTTGCATTTTATAAAACTAAACTATTAATAAACTAAAATAAAACCCACCCCACCCAAGCCCCCCAGTCCTCCCCTGCCCTCCCCCTTTTCCCTCCCCTGCTCTGCCCCCGCCCCGCCCCTCCCCTCTCCTGCTCCTTTCCTATTTTTTTTTCCGGCTTATTTCTTTCTTTTTCCGGTCAACCTCCTTTTCATCATTTACCAATCCCCTTCTCTTCTATTTTTCTACAACTCATATAAACACGTGCATCCCAAAATCCATCTTTTATCTTTATTTTCCGAACAAAAAATTAGGTGGGTCTTTGAAATTTTGTGTTTTAATTTCGTTTTTGATTATGAGTTTGTGTTTAGGAAAGTTGGAGGAGTATGTATATGAAAATTTCGAAGTGCAAACTTGAAATTTGTGTAAAATCGAATTTGGTATGATTTTTCATTCATTGTTTTTTTCTTGATAATTGTTTTATGTTAATATAATTGTTGATAATCAATTGTATACGTTATTAGCTTTGTTTTGTGATATTAAGCGTCGAATTTCACAAAGATTAATATGATTTTGAATTTGGCCGGAAAATTTACCATTTTGATCGGAAAATGAATTATATCATTGATATGTTATTGTTGGGGTCATTTTGGGATTGTGGGAACGATGTAGACTAATTTGATGTGTAAAATTAAACCGAAAAATTCAGTTTTTGGCAACATCGGAGTTATCGGAATGGTTGCCGGATTTTTTGAAACTCGTCGGAATTTGAAAATTTTTCGGCGAGATTTTTTTTTTAAAATCTGGTGCTCGTTAATTCGACCGTATACGGTCGAATTTAGAACAATATTTTCAATCATATACGATCGAATTTATATTTTAGGCGGACTTTTCAAATTTTTTCAAAAAATTCAAATTTTTGGGCGGGATTTTCAATTTTTTGGTGAAAAACAAATTCGACCGCATTCGGTCGAATTTAAGCGGTCGAATTTAAGCGGTCGAATTTAGCCGCTCCGTATACTAAATTCGACCGGTTACTAAATATGACTCGACCGAATGCGACCGGTCCAAAAACCGGTCGTATTTAGTTAAATACGACCGAAAACGGTCGTATTTAACTAAATACGACCGATTTTTGGACGGTCGTATTTACCCGTTTTTCTTGTAGTGGGAGTTCTCATTCTCTACCACCAAATTAGTAATCCAAACACTATCACTTGGGTTTAAGGTTTGGCCAACCCGACCAATCCAAACCGAACCGACCCTATTTCGGCCGAATCAAACTGATTTTTTTCAACCCGATATATAGTTGGGTTGAAAAAATGTCAACCCGATTTAATTGGGTTGGATATGGTTTTCGATAATTTTAAACCAATCCAACCCAACCCGATTAAAATATATATGTACATGCTAATAAGTTAATCCAAAATTATGTTTAGGCCATTTACATAGATTCATATATCTCTAACTCTAAATGTAACTTATAACCTCCGTGTTCGTAGTTAATTTCGTAACAACAATAGATGTTTGATTAGTGTTATGTAAACCCGATCCGTGTACACCCCTAGTTCCTATTGCCGTCAACCCGACACATTAACCATCAACCAAACACCCCCTCTGTTGTTTAATAACCATCTTATTGGTTAGATAGAAAATTCTGCAAATTCACAGGAGTGATAATGTAGCTTATAGCATATGCACCTCCAGTGATTCATCAATTCATGTATTGAATGGATGGAATTGATTATTATTCATGATAAATCACCTATTTTTGTTAAATTTTATTCACCCATAAAACTCAATTCATTAATTCTTATTCATCAATTAAATAATTACATTATATATATATATAGAGTAAAGTTCTATGGAGTTTTTGTCGGAGTCCTCGGAGTGCATATATGTTCTGCAAGTAAAATATAGCTTAAAATATTGCAAAACATATTATTTTTCGACAAACATCACTATTCTATTAAAAATCTTGTAGATTGCATACATTTTACAAGCAGAACATTGCAAAAATATATTATTCTACAAAACATGTTTAGTTTGCAGAAAATAAATGTTAATGTTGCAGAACATATTGCAGAACATACATATTATATTGTAAATATATGAGATTCACATGATTTTATTGAAGTTATGCTATTTGTGTAATATGTTTTGCAAAATAACACGTTTTACAAGATATTTTATTTGCAGAATATAGATGGACTCCGAGGATTTTGTCGGACTCCATAGAACCGGACTCCATAGAACTCAAATATATATATATATATATATATATATATATATATGAATCAAAAAAACATGAAAGAAAATATTAGGATGAAAAATTTTGTGTGACAAATGAAAATTGAGAGATGTTATTTATAAGTAAAAAAAGATAACCTTATTTAAAAATATAGCCGGCTTACGTATCCATTGATACACTAGGAAAAGTAAAGAAGAAAAAAAAGTAATTTTATTTTATGGTCTTCATCAATTGATGGACATGGATAAATCCATAAAAATATCATATGAACCTATGGAAGGATTATAATTGATGGAGTGAAAAATAGATGGGTGTATACTGTTTTATTAAACTAAAATGAATAATGCTAATGAATCAACTTTTTTATTGAAGACCTATATATATGCTTTTAGAGTCGCAGAAAGTAACTTTGCCTTAGAGTCGATTATATTGGCCAGTGACAAATCTCTTTTCTAGGAAAGGTCCATACATAAGTTGGAGACCAGATGCCCTTTTCTTCTGTTATATCTTAAAGTCTTTACCGTTATTTTCATTACTTGTTTATACAACATTTTTTTCACTCTTGCTAATGTTCGGTTTTTCTTTTACCCAATGATGATGGATGTATAATGATTCCTTTGCGTGATTTAGTATTGCAAGTTAGTTTTAGGTGTTCTTGTTTGCAACATGGCAGTACTAAGTACTCATCATGCAGAATTAAATACTCATATTTACCACGTTTCCTTACAAATTAACCAAGCTAGTTTGGGTGTTTGGTCATGTGAGTCAGAAACTCATTTTTGCTCTGCAATAGCTTTACACTTCACTAATGTATACATGTAAATTACATACAATGACATGGGCCAGTTGGCCTTTTGTCAACAGCTCAAAATCATAAAGTTTACAAAATTGAAGTGTTCAGGAAACCTAACCAAACTCACCCTCCTCTGGGCTCCTGTCACAAAACCCAGTCATTGGTCACAAAGATGTACTTGTGATTTGCACGGGTCAAAGTGATTTTAATTTTAAATAAGTTTTAAATTTTTAAAAAGCTATATTAGAAAATGTGATTTACAAGTTTGAATTAGTGTAGGGAAATAGTAAAATACTCTACATAAGTGTACATAAACAAAACAAATTATCTGGCTGGGCAGTAGACTTGCTACTCTAGTAACAATTAAGTGAAAGGATAATTTAGATACACAAAGGCTCATTACAATTATTATTGTGATTTTAAGGGTTCAATATTAAAACTATAATGGTGACTTAACTTTTAAACTGTGCCTTTGTTACAATTTTTTATGTAAATAAGTATTTAAGGTGTGAATTAATCTATGGTGGGTGGCTGTACTTCCATTACCATCAACTATACTATCAACTATACTGTGATGATGGTAGTTATATTTGTCATTCAACTGTTAAATATTCTTTGAATATCGTGGTAAGCATAATTTAGTGTTTGATATCTTTTACTTTATTAACATATGTTCTTTATTGACATCATGTTGCATATACATGTAAATTATTATTCAAAAAAAATTATATATATCATATATACATATCTATATAGTACATGTGTCATATACATACATTAAAAAGTAAGCTATACATAATAATAAGTAAAGAAACAGGTATATGTCATTTAGTTAGTTAGTCTAATATTTCGTATAATACTTACTGTAATAGGTATATGTTATTTAGGTTAATATTAAATCTAATACTTATTGTAACAGTTATATGTGATTTAGGTTAGAAAGTAAAGAGTGTTAAATATTAAATGATGTAATATGAAGATTCACACTTCTGGGTACTTATTCACTAAAAATAAAATGCTCCCTCCTCCCCCATTTTAAGAAATAAGTCCAAAATTAGTTATCCTTGTTATTTAGCTGTAAACTTTTTAAAACTATTCTTATATTTATAATTTTAAATTTTATATATATTTTCTCTTTTCAATGCATTAAATTAACTAATTGACACTAAAAAGGTGAAATATATATATTTGTGGATAAATACGGTGGAATATTTAAATTGTTAAGCAAGTAAAAAATTTCATGAGATCATAAACTTATAAAACTATGGCTATAAAACTATGGTCATCTAAAGAAAAATATGTGAGGTAGCAAATATTTTGTTGAACAAGTGCAAATTTGTAAGATAATTGTTTTTTTGTTAAGTATTTTAAATAATAATGAGATAGCAAAAATATTAAAGTAAAAATTTGTGAATTGACAATTTTTGTTAAAGTAAAAATTTAATGTAGAAAAATTTGTTTAATTAAATAATTGTGAGATAACAATTTTTTTGTTGAGCAAGTGAAAAAATTGTTTGATGACAAATTTTGTGTTGGGTAGGTAACAAATTTTTGTAAAGAGTAAAAAATTGTGATATGACAATTTTTTTTAAGTGACTAAAATTTGGAAGAGATTAACTTTTTTATTAAGTAAAAACTTGTGAGATAACAAATTTTTTACTAAAAAATAAATGTTGTTTGTGAAGTAAAGAATTTTTTCCCAAGTAAATCAATTTCATTGAGTTAAATAAAGATTTGTGTAAAAGATAAATATTTTGTTGTCAAATTTTTTCTTTTGAGATAAAAATATTTCAGGATAATAATTTTTGATATAGAAATATTTTGAAGTAGTAGTTTTTTGTTGGGATGTAATTTTTTAAAATATCAAATTTTTAGATAGAAATATTTTAAAGTAGCAATGTTGAGTTTTTGTTTTGTTCGGGTTTAAAGAGAAATTTGTAAACAAAATTATGATCAAGGTGGTGCCAAGTGAATTGCTAGTTGGTTTGAAAATAATTATTATTTTAAAAAACTTACTTGTAAATATAATATAGAAACATATGATACAACGGGTGACCGGCCACTACAAGAAAAAAGAGTAAAAACGCATAAAAGTCACCAATATCGGCGGATTTTGTGGGTAGTCACTTTTATTCGGTGGAATTTATTATTGGAGACTTTTATTCGCTGGCTTTTATTAACAAAAGTAACCGCCTGTTTTTTTGCGGTCGCTTTAAAGGTTTCAGGACTTGGTGGGAAAATTATCTTCAGAATGAAGTCTGAAATTAGAAAATAAAAGTGATCATCCGGTCGCTTTTAAATTAGTTACCAAAAACATTAAATATAAATACAACGGTCATTTTAATAAAAGAAATCGCTCGTGTTTGAATTTATAAAAGCAACTGTTATAAGTGGATTTTAGAAAAACGACCGCGCATGGTGGAATTTAGTCTCAAAAAATTGACAGCTTCTGCCTCATCCTCTTGCCTTCGATTTTGTCCATACTTTCCTATTCTCCCATCTCCACTTCCTTTTCTTCTAATTTTCTACCATTTTTCTTTCATTTCAAGTTCAAATATCTGTTACTTTCAAGTCAAGTAAGTACAATTTCTGAATTACTCATACTTTGATTATCATGATTGTTGTTTGTTTATTTCTCACATACATGTAATATTAATTGATATAATTTAAATGAAATATTAAATTTTAATTGTTAATAATTTAAATGTAGTCTTTAAAATAGGAAGTAATTTAATATATTTGTTAACTTTCTCCGCTTGATAAAAGATAGCTTGAATTAAATTATTGAAATAATTAAAAAAATAAAATAATTATTAGGTATATTTTTGTTAATTAGTAATAGATTATTAATTATACTATCTATACATCTTGTAGATGACATCAGATCGTAGTTGGATGAATCGTCAATTTGATGCAAGGAAAAATATAACGGAGAGTAAAAAATTGGTGTTGATGGTTTCATTAAGTTTGTCGTTGCAAATACGATGATTCAAGGTGTATAAGATGTCCATGTAATGAATGTGGAAATTTCTATATAAAAATCCCGATGATGTGATATTACATTTATAGCGACATGGCATCATGCCAGCATATACAACATGGTATTTTCATGAGAAGAGTGTTAGATCACGGGTTGACATTGGAACGAGTTTGATGAATAATGATAACACGCATGATGATTTTTATGATGCACGTGAAATGCTTGGAGATTTTGCTGAGACGGATAATAATTTTGAAAATATGGATGACGAACCGCATGCAACATCAAAAAGTTTTTATAGGATGCTTGATAGTGCTTCTGAACCACTTTATCCTAATTGTACAAGTTTCACAACATTATCATTTGTGAGTAAGCTACTCAAGTCCAAACACAAATATGGTTGTAGTAATAAGGGATTTGATGAGCTACATGAACACATTGGATCGATGTTGTCTGAAGATCACAAGTTGCCCCTGAGATATTATGATGTGAAAAAGTTAGTAAGTGGGTTGAGCATGGGATAAGAAAAAATTGATGCTTGCGTGAATGACTGTATGTTATTTTATAAAGAAAATAGTGAGAAAACATATTGTGACATATGTGATGAAGATCGATACAAGATGCAGAAGGATTCGTTGAAAAAGTTGATTCTGAAGAAGATTTTGAGATATTTTCCTCTTACATTGAGACTGCAACGATTATTCATGTATGAGAAGACTGCCAAATGTGTGACATGGCATCATGATAGAGCTGCAGTTGAGGGTCAATTAAGTCATCCAACTGATGGAGATGAACGGAAACAATTCAATCATAGATTTCCTCGATTTGCCAAAGAAACACGAAATGTCCGACTAGGCCTTGTTAGTGATGTATTTGATCCTTTTCGAGATGCACATGCAAGGGAATATACAGTGTGTCCTGTGATTGTTGTTGTTTACAATCTTCCACTATCCATGTGCACAAAAGCTCCATACATGTTTATGCCTCTTCTCATTCTCGGGCCAAATGATCCGACAAAAGACTTTCATGTTTATCTTCGACCACTAATTGATGAATTGAAGATGTTGTGGTGTACCGGGGTGAAAACATATGATAGGGTATCACATTCAAATTTCACTATGAAAGTAACTGTTATTCCTAGAAGACTAACAATGAGATTTACAGAAGGGGGGTTGAATGTAAATCTCAAAACTTTTTCAAGTTTTGAGCAGTTTATAAAGTTGTGTGTTCAAGAAGAACAAGTGTGTGAATTGCTTTAAGCTAATACAGACAGATATATATTCAAGCACAAATGTAAAGAACACAACAGACCTTAAAAACTTTTCTGGTGGATTTGTTGTTCCACCAGAGATGGTATATTAGAAAATCTGTGTTCAACAATGTTGATCACAGCTGCATCCTAGTACTAACTAGATGAATTTTCTCTCAAGATATTTCTTAACAGCTCTGGAAAAATCTCTCTAATTACTAGCTTCTTCTTGGTTCATATATATTACCAAGTGTACAAGTGAAAAACAATATAAAATTACAATAGTAAAATAAGTTCTTCACTAGCTTCTTTTCCTGTTCACTCAAGTACTTTGTTGACTATTGCAACTTTGTACAAAAGAAGAACGGCTGCTTTTTCTGTTGATCCTGAAATTCGGCTACCACATCTCAGTTTTCTCTGTCAACCCACGTGCCTCTGCTTGTAGGTACAACTACCACTTATCAACGGCTGATTAGCAGAACATCCGTTGAAGCTTTCATCCGTTGATGACTTCATCCGTTGAAGGATGTTATCCGTTGAAGCTTTCATCCGTTGATGCTCTCATCCGTTGAAGGATGTTATCCGTTGAAGCTTTAGAGACATCCGTTGAAGCTTAGCTTCTCATCCGTTGAAGGTCTTTTAAGTCATCCGTTGATACCACTTCATTTATACAAAATTACAAGGCATGAAATATTTACAATTGGCCTTCCTATCTGCATATCATCTAGTAGTCAACATGACTCATAGTTTCTCTCAACTTCTAAGAATTACAATTTTAAATACAGAGACTGAAATATGCTACAATACTAGACTTATTTCTAAGTAAAGCTACACCATCAACGGATAGCCAAAGTGGTCTTATCCGTTGAGGCTACAGACACTAAATTTCTACTTAAGTGTTTTGTTAAACATATCATCAAACTAATGCACATATATTCCTAACAATCTCCCCCTATTTATGTCTATAAGAACTGTAGGCATAAATTCAGGGTTAACTTGATGATAACAAAACACTTAACAAATATTTGAATTGAAACTAAGTAGAAATATAAAAAGTGCTGCAAAAGTGTATGTACTAGGAGGTAATTGAAGATTTACAGTATTTCCAAGGGTGCTCCTCTAGCCTGAGCAAAACATCATTTTCTTCTTTGTTCCCTGGTTTTCTTTCCTAGCCCTTTGTCATTTCCCTCAATTTGGAGTTGGAGTTTTCTGAAGAATTCAGCTTCATCTTCATCACTGATATCCAACTTAGATTGCATTTCCTTGAGAGTTTCATTGCTGGCAATCTTGAGTTGGTCTTCAAGTCTGAAAAATCTTCTGACTCCTTTGTCATCTCTAAATTCCATCAACCAATGAGGTGATTTGTGAATTTTAGTTCCCCTTTCTTGTATGAGTAAGGTTCTGGGCAAAGCATTTGGTTCCCTCCAAGTCTTCCTTATGTTGGCAATCTTGTTGAGAATTTCAGTCTTGGCTGTTCTGGTAAAGCCAGAATCCTTTTTGATGGCTGAAAAGACTCTGATCAAGGTAGAGTAGCCTTCATTTAGAATCCTGTGGAGAGGCCATGTTCTTTCCCCAGCTCCTTTATATCTGAACACTAATCTTTCTGGTAACTGTCTGTAGGCAGCTATTCCCCTTACATCCTCCAGCTCATCCAGATAGAGTTCAATGTCTGAAATTTCTTTTATGTCACAGATGTGAACATAATCATCTTTAGAAATGGGTGACTTAGGTTTAGGTTTTTGTTTTTGAGTGAATTTCTTAGAGGTTGTGGGAGGTGTAGATTTTGGTTTTCTTTTCTGTTTCTTTGGTGGTGGAAGAGTGGTTAGAAAGGTAGGCAATGTGATGTTGTCCCAATCAATAGGTTCCTCTTTTGGAATGATTGGTTCACCATGGATATTTATAGAGGGATCAGTAACAAAAGGTTCAGGTATGGAAGGTAGTGGTTTAGATGTAGATTTGGTATCTTCAGGGTTATCTTCACTCCTTCTGTGTGCCTTGGCCTTTCTTCTGTTTCCCTTCTGCCATTCCTCTCTTTCCTCCATATTTTCACCAAATATGCTCCCAAGAACCTCATCTAAGTTAGCAATCTTTTCTTCACCCCTGACTTCAATTCCTTTCATTTCTTCAACTTGGCTTGACTTTAGCTGTTTTTCAAGCTTTGCTTGTGCTCTTTTGTCAGCCTTTAATTGCTTGGCTTCTTCTTTCTTAGCTATTGAGAATTTGGGATGTCCTTGCATCACACATATGCTCTTTCCCTCTCTAATGATAATAGCTCTATTTCTCCTTACAGCCTCATCCATGGACTTTTTGAGATAGGCAATACTCCTGCCTAAGATCTTGTTCTCATCATCTTTTGAAGGAGGAAAGTCCACTTCTTTTAAAGGATTCTTTGTTGAGTCCTTATTGGATCTTTCATTGGGCTTGAGGATTATAGCTTGTAGCTCTTTGGAAGAAGCTTCTCCATCCTTAAGACTCCCTACTGGCATGAGCTCCATGTTGATTGGTTCAATCTTTGTGCTAAATTTCACAGATGTTGATTTGTTTTGTGTAGAACCAAACACCAATTGCAACCTTTCATCAATTCTCCTCCATTGTTCTTTCATTTGTATTTCAGCTGCTGCTAGCTGAATCAAATCAATTCCATCAGATTTTCCCTTGATTTGAATGATTGGAGAGGTAGTGATGGCAGGAACTAGCACTTTAGATATCTGAATCTTTGTAGAGGGCTCTCCTTCCCCTTCCCTTTTATTCTCCCCCTTTTTGTTATCATCAAGGAGAGGGGTCAAGCCTTGTGCTTTTGCCAGCTGCATTAGGAGATTGGTTTGAGATTGTTGGTTGAGAAGAAGGGTGGCCACAGAATCTTCAATTCCTTGAACTCTGTCTTCCAACTTGGCCAGCCTTTGTTCAGTAACTGATTCCTTTTTCAATCTCGAAACCAAGTCCTGCAAAGTACCATAGGGCATGACTGAATCCAATTTTTCTGAAGTGAAGGATTTCAAGTCAGCAATATCTTTCCTGAGATCATCTAGACTCATATCTTGCTTTACTTTCTGCAACTTCATGAGATGCAGTGAGTCCAGGTGAGCTTGGAGGATAGCCTTGATATTTGCATTTGAAGTGTTCTGAATGGCCTGTTGAATAGTGATGATTTGTTTGACCAGGTGGACATTGAATTCACCTGTTCTATGCTCCTTAGTCAGGGCCCATTCAGGTAGATTAGGAATGGAACTAGGGTCTTCATCTCCCCCTATGTTCATGCTTCCATCAGAAGAA
Organism: Apium graveolens; assembly: GCF_009905375.1. Classification (NCBI taxonomy): domain Eukaryota; kingdom Viridiplantae; phylum Streptophyta; class Magnoliopsida; order Apiales; family Apiaceae; genus Apium; species Apium graveolens. The sequence goes on along the minus strand of NC_133656.1, from coordinate 144,250,526 downwards.
ATAGAGTCATCATCATCAGAATTTACTCCAAATTCCTCAGATGGCTCACCAGCTGTAGAAGGCATCCTGTTAATAGCAGCTTTATCCCTTTGAAGAGATTCTGTTGAGTGCACTAGATGTAGTGTCCTCTCTGCCTCCTCATTGCCCTGAGCAGCCAACAGTTGATAGGCTGTCACAGGATGAGTAAAAGTGTCAGCATCCAAGGAAATGTTATCAATTACAGCTTTGTAATGTTGCTGAAATTGTCTTTCCTTTTCAGCATCATCCACAATCATTGACTCATGAGCAATGGCTGGTTCCACCCTTGTATCAACTGTACCTGCTTTTCTCTCTTTTTCTCTATGTTCTTGCATCAGGGGCTCCCCCTGGCTCACACATCTCACTCCCTCACCTTCACCTTCTAAGGTGGTACTCCACTCACTGACTTTTGCCATGCTGGAAGAAATAGCATGCATTTTTGTGCTCTCAATCTCTCCTTTTGCCTGGGAGCAACCCAGCCTCTCACTCAAATTTTCACTCCCTGCCCTCAATCCTAAAAGTGATTGCACAGTATTCATGTCTTCTACACTTGGAATCATTTCAGTTGTTTGTGTAGAGACTATCAACGGATGTGGAATATCCGTTGAAGTTGAAACTGTTGTTATCAACGGATAACTGCTGTTAAGCTTATCCGTTGAAGAGCAACCACTTGTCAACGGATGAGTGATATCCATTGAAGAAGGAAAAGAAGATGAAATTGAAAGTGATATAACTGTTGAATCTGTATAGATTGATTTGATATGTGTTGATACAGATCCTTCAATTATATCTGAAAGAATTTGCGGGTGATCCAACAAATCATCTAAAAGATGATGATCACCTGTATTTGAGTGGGGCTTCTCCCTGAGTTGTAAAGAGGGAGAATCAGGAATTGATGGGAATAGCATATCCACATCCAGAGATGGTGAAGAAGTATTTGGTGATTGATGTGTAGTTATTGTGAGAGAATGGGGCTGTGACTCCACATTTATTGGAGTCACATCAAACTGAGTTTGAGAAGGCACAGAGACAGATGGATGTTTCTGTGCAGTGTGTGCACCCTGTGTAGAAGATTGGGTTCTAGCCTTCTTTCTTCTAATAAAGGCTTTTGTAGGTGAGTGTTTGGCTTTAGTGTCCCTCCCTCTTTTGTTCTGTGTTCCTGGATGGGAACTCTTTTCAATAGTAACATCCTTTTGGGAGGATGCTACTAGGGATGTGCTAGAGACCTTTTCAACCACCACAGCTTTTTGAGAAACTGGGGCTTGGCTAGCTTGGGAAGCACTCAACTCTCCTTCCTTATCCTGGGGGTTTCTTTGATGTTCACCCCTCCCCTCACCACTCACACCCTGATCACTTCCCTCAGGGTTAATGGTTGTTGTTACAACTGTTGTCTTTTGAGAAACAACAGAGGTGGTTTTCTTTGTCTTGGATTTTGAAAGTTTGGATTTGGTGACCTTGGTAGAAATCTGTTGGGGCATTGACACAGATTTCATGGCCACACTAGAAGATAAAGAAATAGAGGGGTTGGAAGAAGTAGGAGTTGTAGAAGCAATTACCTCACCTACCTGGGGTGCATTCATGATTGGTAAATATACCAATTGCACACTGCTGTTAAGATCCATTCTCTTCAAGTCTGCAAGAACTCTTTTCTCTTGTGCCCAGCACTTGAGTTTATTATTCTCATTGATTATGACTAAACCTTCAGCAACATGGTTAGCCAATAACATAAAGAATCTAGCATAATAGATGTTATTAGGTCTATTAGCTTTGTTACCTAATCTAGTACCTAATTCTAGCATCACATAGTTGCTAAAGTTAAAGTACCTATCAGAAACAAGCATATAGAACATGTTAACAAGAGATGAAGTTATGGCATCAAAATTACTAATTTTCCCAGAGAAAACCTTTATGAAGGCATCCCCAAGAAAACTCCATTCTTTCCTAAGGCCTTTTCGTCTAATACCCCCTAAATTAGCAGAGTTAAGAGAGTAACCTATGGAATCTAACATGCTGGATACATCACTATCAGTGTGTGGTGTCATGGCATTGTTCTCAGGTAATTTAAAACATGCTTGTAAGTCATCACAGTTAATACAGTGATTTTTACCTTTGAGAGTGAAGGAGATAGTCATATCCATGGAGTTGAACTCAGCAGTTGTCCAAATCTCCTCAACTACTTCACAGAAAATCGTTGGGGCTTCCAGCATTGCATAGCTAAGTTTACAGTTTTTGATGAAGTCCATCATTTTGTGATAATCTGAGTGGGCTTCATTCTTTTCTACCAGAGCTATGAAATTATTCTTCTCGTAGATGAACCCAGATTGAGACATAATCTTCACGACTGGTGCCATTGTTGTGAGTAGAAATTGCAGAGAATAACTTGAGGGTTTTGCAGAGAGAAAATGGTAAATGCTTGAAATTCTAAGAAAGCGTAAAGTAATAATGAACAATCAGAAGAGCTTATATGCTTTCAAAGAAAAAAAAATAAATAAAGGATTAATCAATAAATAGGTGTTAGTGAATTTCAGCCGTTTAAGAATAAACTGTAAGTATTCTAATAACTACCTTTAAAACCAATACATACAGATGTATGTATGGTATCAACGGTTAAGAAAATAGAATCAACGGCTGTGAAACACCTCAAACGTCTGATGTGACATTTCAACGGATAATGTAAATTGTCATCCGTTGAAAGGTACTTCAGCTTTATCCGTTGACGGATAAAAGTTCCAGAGATATACTTGTCTTTCAACGGATAATGAATATCCGTTGATAGAGCAATTTTGACTTTCAACGGATAGGGAACATCCGTTGATGGAATAAACTTTGTTAAAAGTCAAATTTGTTCTAGCAACTAATATATTTCAGGCTCCACATCAAATTGCAAAGAAGACATGAATTTTAAGAGTAATTAAGCATACCTAGCTCACTTACCAATCTTGTGAATGTTGATTCATCAAGTGGCTTGGTAAATATGTCAGCAATTTGTTGTTCACTTGGAACAAAATGTAGTTCTACTGTACCATTCATGACATGCTCCCTGATGAAGTGGTACTTAATATCAATGTGCTTGGTCCTTGAGTGCTGCACAGGATTCTCTGTTATGGCTATGGCACTTGTGTTGTCACAAAAGATAGGTATTCTATCAACATGAAGTCCATAATCAAGGAGTTGATTCCTCATCCATAACATTTGAGAACAGCAACTTCCAGCAGCAATGTATTCAGCCTCAGCTGTAGAAGTAGAGACTGAATTTTGCTTTTTGCTAAACCATGATACAAGCTTGTTTCCCAGGAATTGACAGGAGCCTGTTGTACTTTTCCTGTCTATTTTGCAACCTGCATAGTCTGCATCTGAATAACCAATTAGATCAAAGCCAGATTCTCTAGGATACCAAATTCCTAAATTTGGTGTACCCTTGAGATATCTGAAAATTCTCTTGATAGCAATTAAGTGAGACTCCCTAGGATCAGCTTGAAATCTCGCACACAGACATGTAGCAAACATTATATCTGGTCTGCTAGCAGTTAAATATAAAAGTGAACCAACCATGCCTCTATAACTTGTAATGTCCACAGACCTTTCAGTCTTATTTAATTCAAGTTTGGTGGCAGTGGCCATGGGAGTTTTTGCAGATGAACATTCCATTAAGTCAAACTTCTTTAAAAGATCATGAATATATTTAGTTTGACTAATGAAAATTCCATTACTAACTTGTTTAATTTGTAAACCAAGAAAATAGGTTAGTTCTCCCATTAGGCTCATTTCATAATTACTTTGCATTAGCTTAGCAAACTTCTTACAAAGATTATTATCTTTAGAACCAAATATTATGTCATCTACATAAATTTGAACAAGTATACTAGAGCCATTAACATTTCTAAAGAAGAGAGTTTTATCAACAGTACCTCTAGTGAAGTGATTCTCCAAAAGAAATTTTGATAATGTTTCATACCAGGCTCTAGGTGCTTGCTTCAGTCCATAGAGTGCTTTCAACAGATAATACACATAGTCTGGAAAATTTGGATCTTCAAATCCTGGAGGTTGACTTACATAGACTTCTTCCTCTAATTTCCCATTTAGAAATGCACTCTTGACATCCATTTGATAGACTTTGAAATTGGCATGGGCTGCATAGGCTAGAAAGATTCTGATAGCTTCAAGTCTTGCAACAGGAGCATATGTCTCATCAAAATCTATTCCCTCTTGCTGAGAATAGCCTTTAGCAACCAATCTGGCTTTATTCCTTATGATAATGCCATTTTCATCCATCTTATTTCTGAATACCCATTTTGTATCAATAGGACTCTTGTTCTTTGGTTTGGGTACCAGCTTCCAAACTTGGTTTCTCTCAAATTGGTTTAGCTCTTCCTGCATAGCTAATATCCAATTTGGATCCAATAAGGCTTCTTCCACTTTCTTAGGTTCCTCCTGAGATAGAAAACTACTATACAGACATTCATCTTGAGTAGCTCTTCTTGTTTGCACTTTAGATGATGCATCACCAATGATCAGTTCAAAGGGATGATTCTTGGTCCATTTCCTTTGAGGTGGAAGATGAGCTCTAGATGAGGTGATCTCAGTATTGTCATGATGTGAGATAGAGTTTTGATTAGTTGAAACTCCCCCTGAGTTGTTGGTCCTTTGCAGGGAACTTGGAGTTCCATCAATTAATGATGTAAATTGATTATCAGTTGATGAGCTATGATCAACGGATGTTTCATTAAGTACTTCAACGGATGATGCACAATGTCTTTCAACGGATGCTGAATTTTGTGCATTATCCAGGAGCAAATTTTGTATTCCTTTTGAAGTGTCGTCTCCATCAATCTCTTCTTCACTATCATCACAATATATTTCAATATTGTCAAATTTGAGTCTCTCATAATGTTCCTCATCTGTTAGTCCATCAATCTTTTTATCATCAAACACAACATGCACAGATTCCATAACAATGTTGGTTCTTAGATTGTAGACCCTATAAGATTTTCCAGCTGAATAACCAACAAATATTCCTTCATCAGCCTTTGCATCAAACTTCCCTTTATGGTCAGATTGATTCCTTAGTATAAAACATTTACATCCAAAGACATGAAGAAAGTTTAGAGTTGGTTTTCTTTTCTTGAACAACTGATAAGGAGTCATGCCTTTAGCTTGATTGATCAGAGAAATATTTTGAGTGAAACAGGCACAATTAACAGCTTCAGCCCAAAAATATGTTGGTAACTTTGATTCTTCAAGCATTGTTCTGGCAGCTTCAATTAAAGATCTGTTCTTTCTTTCAACTACCCCATTTTGCTGAGGTGTTCTTGGAGCTGAGAACTCATGCATGATTCCATTTTCTTCACAGAACAGCCTTAATGTCAAATTCTTGAATTCAGTTCCATTGTCACTCCTGATGTTTCTTACTTTTAAGTCAGGATGATTATTGACTTGCCTGATGTGATTGATAATGATTTCACTTGCTTCATCCTTTGATCCAAGAAAACAGACCCATGTGAACTTTGAGAAATCATCTACAATCACTAAACAATATCTTTTTCTTGCTATTGACAATACATTGACTGGTCCAAACAAATCCATATGTAACAGCTGTAATGGTTCATCAATTGTTGTTTCAAGCTTCTTCTGAAATGATGCTTTCCTTTGTTTGCCTTTCTGACAAGCATCACACAGACCATCCCTTGAGAATTCAACAAGAGGAATTCCTCTTACTAAGTCCTTTTTGACTAGATCATTCATTGTCTTGAAATTCAAATGGGATAGCTTCTTGTGCCATAGCCAACTCTCAACTGAACTTGCTTTGCTGAAAAGACAAGTAATAGATTCTGCATCTGTAGAGTTGAAGTCAGCTAAGTACACATTTCCTTTTCTAACTCCAGTTAGAACCACTTTGTTGTCTTTCTTACTAGTGACAACACAGGCTTCAGAATTGAAGGAAACTGTATTCCCTCTATCACATAGTTGACTGATACTCAGTAAGTTGTGCTTGAGACCATCAACTAATGCAACTTCTTCAATGATGACATTCCTTGTTGAAATCAAGCCATATCCCATAGTAAACCCTTTGCTGTCATCTCCAAAGGTTATGCTGGGGCCAGCTCTCTCTTTAAACTCTGTGAGCAGGGAGAAATCTCCAGTCATGTGTCTTGAACAGCCACTGTCCAAGTACCATAGATTTCTTCTATTTTCCTGCACACCACAAAATCAATCAATTTGATTTTGGTACCCAAGTTTCCTTGGGTCCATTCTTGTTAGCCTTTCTCCTAGACTTCATTCCTCCTGCATCTTTAGACTTAGGTGAGTTTGAGTCAACCTTGGTCTTAGATGTGGTTGGTTGAGGTGTAGGGTTAGTCACAACATTATCCAGCACATTTATAGTATTATTAGGCATGGATTGTGCATACATGTTATTCCACATTGGCATATTGTATGGCAATTGAGGCATACTGAATGCAGCAAGATAAGAATTGTTAAAATATGGCATGTTTGCAAAATGTGCATAAGGATTTTGTTGAGACATAATAGGCAGAGCATGTAGAGGTGATACAGACATGTTAGGCATGGAAGAGGGTACAGTTATGGGAGATTTCTTAATAGATTTACAGTTAGCAGATAGATGATTAACACTACTACAATGCACACAGCTTTTTCTAGGAGCATACTTGTCAGGTGTGTAATTGTTATGTTTGTTAACTCCTACCTTCCCATTTCTGTTGGATTTCCTTTTGGATTCCTTTTTATCCTCAACCATCTTGAGCCTATTGTTTAACTGTTCTAAGGTCATGTGCCCTACATTCACCTTTCTGACATCTTTGGATGTGCTTGCTCCTTCTTTGACAAAGTTCTTTGAAGTTGAACCAAACTTTTTGTTGAGTTTCTTTAGATTTTCTCTTTTAGAAACATCTGCCTGTTTTAATTGAGGAACCTTCAACGGATGTTCCTTTTCTTCCTTCAACGGATAACTTTCATCATCCGTTGATTCCACATCCGTTGACAGTCCATCAATTAATTCCAGTTTCTTTTTATTTTTATCCCAGGCAGTTTCACAGAATGATTCAATTCCTTGGACTTTGGAAATTTGAGCACTTACATCCCTAGATGTTTTCCAGGCTTTAATCACCTCTTGCTCTTTCTCTAATTGATTGGAAAGTATTTCTACTTTCTTAATAGATTCAGCTAGTTCATTTTCAACAGATACACAATGCAGCTTAGTCTTTTCTAGGTCAATTAACTTATCTTCTAACACAGCATTTCTATTACTTAAAAACAGATTGTTCTCTTTAATCCTACTATTTTCTTTAGCAAGAGATTTAAGAGATACACGCAAATGATACAGTTCAGTAGACATATCATTAAAAGCATCATTGCACTCTTCTTTAGTAAGCTGTGTTATATCAGTAGTAATTACCTGGTTGCTTGATGAACTAACTTCATTCTCCTCAGAATCAGCCATGAGAGCCAAGTTAACATATTCCATGTCTTCATCCTCTTCTTCTCCATCAGCTGCCCAGTCTCTTTCTTGAGTAATGAAAGCCCTTTCCTTCTGTTTGAGCAGATCAAAATATTTCTTTTTGTAATCTACTTGTTCAAATTTCTTCTTTTCAGAGGTTGGCTTTCTGCACTCACTTGCAAAGTGTCCACTCATACCACAATTAAAACACTTGAACTTGGATTTGTCCACCATGTTCTTATGGGGTTTAGTGGCTCTAGTGTTTTTCCTGAACTTCATCTTTGCAAATCTCCTGGACAGAAATGCAAGATGCTCATCAATACCATCAGAGTCATCTTGACTGGAGTTGTCTTCATTTTCAGCAACTTGCCCTTTACCCTTGTCTGATTCTGGATTTCTTACACCATCTTTGGAGCTTGATGTAGATCTCACAGTTTCTTTTCTGCATTCTTTCTCATTTTCAGCTACCAATGCAACTGAACCTCCTTTCTTTCTCCCCCTCTCCAATACCTCATCCTGTTCCAACTCTAGTTCATAAGTCTTCAAGATTCCATATAATCTTTCAAGAGTAAAGTCCTTATAATCTTGAGAGTTTCTTAAGGAAACAGTCATGGGTTTCCATTCCTTTGGTAAGGATCTCAAAAATTTAAGATTTGAATCCTTCACCTGGTACACTCTACCATACAGCTTCAGTCCATTCAACAGTTTTTGGAATCTATTGAATGTGTCATTTAAAGATTCATTTTCTTCAAAATGAAAGTGCTCATACTGTTGAATGAGAAGCTGCATTTTGTTCTCTCTTACTTGTTCTGTACCTTCACACAGCAGCTGAACTGTGTCCCAAACCTCTTTGGCAGTTGAACAATTTATCACATTATCAAACATATCCTTGTCAAGACCATTAAACAAAATGTTCATAGCCTTCTTATCCTTGTGGACTTCTTCTGTGTCTTCCATTGTCCATTCTGCTCTGGGTTTTGGAATGGATTGACCAACAGCAATTGTGGCCGTAGCAACTGTGGCTACTTTGTGGGGAATGTGAGGACCATTCTCAATGCAGTTTACATAACCTTCATCTTGGGAGAGTAGATGAAGGTGCATTTTCACCTTCCAGTGGTGATAACTGTCTTTGTCAAGAACTGGGATCTTTACTCCAATATCCTTCTTACTCATCTTTGTTAGATTCCAAGATCTTTAAACTCTTTGTGTGTCAAGAGCCTGCTCTGATACCAATTGTTATTCCTAGAAGACTAACAATGAGATTTACAGAAGGGGGGTTGAATGTAAATCTCAAAACTTTTTCAAGTTTTGAGCAGTTTATAAAGTTGTGTGTTCAAGAAGAACAAGTGTGTGAATTGCTTTAAGCTAATACAGACAGATATATATTCAAGCACAAATGTAAAGAACACAACAGACCTTAAAAACTTTTCTGGTGGATTTGTTGTTCCACCAGAGATGGTATATTAGAAAATCTGTGTTCAACAATGTTGATCACAGCTGCATCCTAGTACTAACTAGATGAATTTTCTCTCAAGATATTTCTTAACAGCTCTGGAAAAATCTCTCTAATTACTAGCTTCTTCTTGGTTCATATATATTACCAAGTGTACAAGTGAAAAACAATATAAAATTACAATAGTAAAATAAGTTCTTCACTAGCTTCTTTTCCTGTTCACTCAAGTACTTTGTTGACTATTGCAACTTTGTACAAAAGAAGAACGGCTGCTTTTTCTGTTGATCCTGAAATTCGGCTACCACATCTCAGTTTTCTCTGTCAACCCACGTGCCTCTGCTTGTAGGTACAACTACCACTTATCAACGGCTGATTAGCAGAACATCCGTTGAAGCTTTCATCCGTTGATGACTTCATCCGTTGAAGGATGTTATCCGTTGAAGCTTTCATCCGTTGATGCTCTCATCCGTTGAAGGATGTTATCCGTTGAAGCTTTAGAGACATCCGTTGAAGCTTAGCTTCTCATCCGTTGAAGGTCTTTTAAGTCATCCGTTGATACCACTTCATTTATACAAAATTACAAGGCATGAAATATTTACAATTGGCCTTCCTATCTGCATATCATCTAGTAGTCAACATGACTCATAGTTTCTCTCAACTTCTAAGAATTACAATTTTAAATACAGAGACTGAAATATGCTACAATACTAGACTTATTTCTAAGTAAAGCTACACCATCAACGGATAGCCAAAGTGGTCTTATCCGTTGAGGCTACAGACACTAAATTTCTACTTAAGTGTTTTGTTAAACATATCATCAAACTAATGCACATATATTCCTAACAGTAACATTGATGTGGACAATAAATGACTTTCCAACACTTGGTATGATTAGTGGATGGCCGACTAAGGGAAAATTGGCATGTCCAGTATGTATGGGATTGGTAAAGGCAAAGTAACTCAAGCATGGTGGTAAACCGACTTTCTATGGTACAGCTCGTTATATTTTGGAAGAAGATGATCCACTAAGGAGAAGCACAAAGTTTGGATGATGTGGGAGACATTAGTCATAACTCGACATTCAGGATCACGTGCAAAGTTACTTTGTGAGTAGATATAATTTCCTCCTCCTGGAAAAACTATTAGGAAAAAACCGAGGGAATATGGCGTGACACATAATTGGACACACTATTCTCCATTTTTTGAGCTACCATATTGGGAGACACCGAGTCTTCGTTACAATATTGATGTTCTGCATACGAAAAAATGTCTTTGATAATATATTCTACACAATGCTTGTCATGTTATGAGATAGATGAAAAGTTCTGAACTTAAATTTGACGGAACTGCACAGATTCTGAACTTAACTTTATTTTGTTTATGTAGGTTGGTACGCCAGAAATGGTTCCAAGGGAGCATACCATGATTTTACTGGAGATGGACGACGAGCAGGACCTTCACCCGAATCTGTTTTACTGTCCTCTGTATGAGTAGTATTTAGTTAAACATTCAGTCACTCACTTTTGTAAGCAAACTATGGAACATTTATCTTAGCCTTGATGTAATATTTTGATATTTGTGTAATAATTTTAACAGATTTGTGGGGAATGAATGTAATTAAACTTTGAGGCACTATTATCTTGTTTTTGTTTAAGCTTGTTCCCCATTTCTTGTGTTTAACCTTTGTTATTAAATCTGATTCGTTTATAAGAATTCTAGAAAATTGAGAATAAATGGCCAGGCTACTGGCCATTTTTTGTTACAATATTTGACCATATAAAAGCCACCGACTTCAGTGACTTTAATCTAGAAGCGAGAAGTTTAAATTTCAACAAAAATCAAGAGTGGGAGGTTCAAATTTTCACCAAAATGTTAAAGGAAAAAGCTGGAAATTTGACCTGGAATAAAAGTAACCGAAAATGCGGTCGCTTTTATATAATTTTCACCACTGAAAACAATTTCGACCTAGTTAAAAGCCACCGGCAGGGAACAGTCGCTTTTATAGTAAAATCCACTGTTTTCAGTCATTTTTAGCTAAAAGCAACCGATTAATGACCGATGGCTTTTAGCCTTTTTCTTGTAGTGAGCTATTGATCTGGACATTAAGCCAAACAGCAGCCATGAACACATACCAAATACAGGAGACCAAAACTCTGTGGTGTGTAGGAACAATCTGCAAATGAATTTGGCATTACTGCAGGCAAGAAACACAAGTAATAAAACTTTGCATAAAATAAAATCCCTGATCTACCTATGTTGTCTGCCCAGTCAAGTACATGCAATGTCTTTGTGTATTTAACTACTCCACCTCAAATACCATCTTAAAACGCATATAAAGGGATATGTCCTCGAGAAAAATTTCCTCTCAACCCCAAATGTCCTTGCATGTCACAAGCAGCTTTGCAAATACAGTACCTACTGAACAGGCCCGTCTCAGGCCCTGAGCTAAATAAAAAGAACAAAGGACCTCATAATCAAGTTGTTTTGGAGCTAGAGGAACATGAGTCTTACATCTTGGATGAGTTAGATGAGATGGACCAATCCATGGCTTACTTGGCTAGGATATTCTCTAACATTAGAGTTAAAGAGACTAGGTTTTTCAAGAACAAGTAACAGTCTTCCAACAGCAACAACTGGAAACCAAAGACTAGATATAATTCAGCTAGAAAAGGTGGCTACAAGACTGGATCTGTTGACAGATCAAAGATAAGATGCTACAACTGTGATGAGTTGGATCACTTTGCTACTGAGTGCATGAAGCCTAAGAAGGTGAAGAAGGACAAAGCCTATTTGGAATTGGAGGAAAGTATAAAGCTCTCTTGAAGAAACAGCAAGGAAAGGATTACATTGTATAAGGAAAAAGTTGGGATAATACTGATGATGAAGATGAGAATGAAGAGTTTGGAAACTATGCACTAATGGCTCTTGAGTAAGGAGAATCATCCTCATCAAAATCTGAGGTACCAACTCTAACCACCATTTATTTAAATACAAGCCAATATAAAGAAACTATTGAAAAGATATGTGTAGAGATGTTTCATATCCACACAAGCATGGTGGTAGCTATTGAGGAAGTGAGTAGGCTGTCAAAGTTGAATGAGAACCTTGAGATTGAGAAGCAAGATTTGGCACTACAGCTTGTGGAACTTGAAATTATCAAGCAAAAAAATGAATATTTGAAGAACAAGCTGAAGTGTGCTAGTGAAATAGAAGCTGTGATGAAGGAAAAGATAGAGAAGAATGAGGTGAAGCTGAAATTTTTGAGGAATGCATCCCAGCTAGTTGGTTAGTACCATGAGAAGAACAAACCATGTGCTAACATAGTCATTGGTTTGGACTATGATGCTTTGAATAACAATAAAAAAGTGAAGGTGACAAAGGTAAAGCAATTGTAAATCAAGATATCCCAGTTATACAGAGAAAAGTTGATGCACCTTTGTTCAAAGCATGTGAAGTCAATGTCAGTGAAGTTGAGTTGGTTATCAAGTAAGATCTTGCAGATGAGGACAATGAGAAGAAATGCACAGAAACAACTCCAACTCCTAAAACTAAAAAGAATCCCATGGTAGATCAAGTTTCTAAGAAGCCAATCAAAGAAATCAAAATTAAAATACAGGAAGGAAAAAGAAGAATAGGAATGGGAAAATTGGAGTGAACAAAAGCAATAACTTTGCATTTGTTGCAGATGCTCCCATGAAACAATGTTAGAAGTGTGGCTATACAAATCACCTAACTCACCTTTGTAAACAAGCTGTTAATGAGCCAAAAGTGGGGGCCTGCAGATACAATGAAGCAAAGGCTGAAGATCATAGATTGAGAGTAAATCTCAAAGATACAAGAATTGAGTCTACAACTGAGAAGAGAATTACAAATCAAAATTTGAACACTGTTCTTTCTGAATCATCACATTCTACTTCTGCAAATTCTGTTAACAAGAAGAAAGTACCCGCCACTGCTTGGGTAGCTAAACACATTTAATCCTCATTGTGTGCAGGGCAAAGTGAAGAAGGTCATATGGATAATAGACAGTGGATGTACCAGGCATATGACAGGTGATAAGGCCCTGCTATCATAATTTGAGGAGATGTCTGGCCCATTGATGACTTTTGGAGACAACGGAAAATGATTCACAATGGGATATAGCAAGCTAGTTTCTGGAAATATTTTCATTAAAGATGTAGCATTGGTAGCTGGTCTTGAGGTGAATCTCCTAAGTGTCAGTCAATTCACAGATAAAGGATTCAATATTTTATTTGACAAAGGAGAATGCTCAATTATCAGCAAAAAGACTGGTAAAGTTGCTTAAGGAGCAAGAAAGAGAAGCTTATTTGTTTCATATTTATACTCAGAAAATAAGGATTTAATATGCTGCTTCTACACCAAGGCATCTGTTGAGCAAAGAAAGCTATGGCACAAAAAAGCTCGCTCACCTGATTTACAAGGCAATCAATACCCTAGTGAACAAGGAGTTAGTGAGAGACATGCCAAACTTGGAGTTTGCTCAAAATGAAGTTTGTGAGGCTTGTAAATAAGGCAAAATGAAGAGGTCTAGTCACAAGAGCAAAACTGTGAATTCCATAACTGCACCTTTTTAACTCATTCACATGGACCTGTTTGGACTATTCAATGTCTTATTTATTTCTAGAAAGAAATATGCACTTGTGATGGTGGATGACTACTCAAGGTACAAATGGGTAAAGTTTATGCATTCTAAGGATGAAACTCCATACATCATAATTGAACACGTCAAGAAAATTGAGAATCAGGCTGAAGATCAAAATTGTGTAAAAAGATTAAGGAATGACAATGGCACAGAATTCAGGAATGCAATTCTGCATGAATTCTGCAAAGATAAGAGCATTGTTCAAGAGTTCTCAACTGCAAGGACACCTTAGCAAAATGGTGTAGTTGAGAGAAAGAATAGATCACTAGTAGATGCTACAAGAACAATGCTGCAAGATGCCAAGTTGTCAACAAATTTTTGGGAAAAAGCTGTCAACATTGCATGTTACACTCAAAACAGATATCTCATCAACAAAAATCTTGACAAGTCACCCTACTAAATTTTATCTAAAAGGAAGCCTACTGTAAATCATATGCATGTGTTTGGAAGCAAGTGTTTTGTGTTAAAAGATAACTCTGAATATGTGGTAAAATTTGACTCTAAAGTTTTTGAAGCAATTTTTCTAGGATATTCATTGGAAATAACTTCCTACCGAGTTTATGTGCTTGAACAAAAGAAGATTATGGAAAACACATATGTGACTTTTAATGACAAGTGTCCATACTTGGAGTGCCTTGATGAAAATGAAGTTGAAGCCCTTAAGTTTGAAAATTTGAACATTGATAGTGATTCTGAAGATGAAATTGAAATTAACACAAGCAACAGAGTAAATGAAGAGTCAACTAAGCAAATGAATCATGAGAATGGAAACTCATCTCAAACACCTAAATTTTATAGCACAAAATCATGGGAGAAATAGAAGAAAATTATGCAAGTCATGCCAATGGTGAAGAAAATGTAGAAAATTCAAGTCAACAAGATCATACCAGAAAGTGGGATAAGAGTCACAGAAGGGATGCAACTATTGATGACCCAGTGTTGGTTTGAGGACTAGGAGTGCAACTGCTAATTAATGACTACATGCATGCTTTCTTTCACTAATTGAGCCTAAGAAAATTGAGGAAGCTCTACCTGATCCTGAATGGATATCTGTTATGCAAGAAGAGCTAAATCAGTTTAAAAGAAACAAAGTTTGGAAGTAGATTCATGCACCAAAGAATAGAAATATAATTGGAACAAAGTGGGTGTACAGGAACAAGATGGATGAAAATGGAACTGTGACAAAAAACAAAGCAAGGTTGGTTGTAAAAGGATACTCATAGGAGGAAGGAATTGATTATGATAAAAATATAGCTCCAGTTGCAATACATGAAACAATAAGGATCTTGCTTGCATTTGTTGCACACTCAAACTTTAAAGTGTATCAAATGGATGTAAATAGTGCATTTCTTAATGGTGAGTTGGAAGAAGAAGTTTATGCGCAATAGCCACCTGGTTTTGAAGATCTAGAATTTTCAGACTTTGTATACAAACTACTCAAGGCTCTATATGGATTAAAACAAGCACCTAGAGCTTGGTATGACACACTGTCAGAATTTTTTCTTAAACATGGATTTACTAGAGGAACAATTGATAAGACACTCTTCTACAAGCAGCATGATGGTGATATGATCCTAGTTCAGATCTATGTGGATGATATCATTTTTGGTTCTACTAATGAGAAGCTATGTCAAAAATTCTCAAAACTCATTCAGAGTGAATATGAAATGAGCATGATGGGAGAATTAAGTTACTTTCTTGGATTTCAAGTCAGCCAAAGAAGTGATGGAATCTTCATCAGCCAAACCAAGTATGTTAAAGATTTATTAAAGAAATTTGGAATGATTGATTGTTCACCTGCATCAACACCCATGTGTACAGCTACAAAGTTGGATGAAGATAAAAAAGGAAAAAGTGTATACATTTCAGGTTATAGAGGGATGTATTAAGTGGCATTTTTGTCTACTTAGAACGTCCTATAAAGGCTTGAATTGGTGTTTTATACTCAAGTTATTTGTATTTTTGATGTGTTTTGAAGTGTTTTACCATTTCAGGCATTTATCAGGGATCCAGGTGAATTGGCATTGCTTTGATGCTAAAATGGTGTTTGGAAGGTGTCATGAAGATCGCTTGTGCAAAGACCATCAAGAACCAGCAATTAAAGAGAAGCAAAATCAGAAGTTTTTCCAGAAGGACGGCGCGCCCGCGCCAAAAGTATAGAAGGTCAACGTGACCGCGCGCGGTCGAGCCAGGTCGGGATGAAAGAATCCCGATTCTCTTATAATTCTGATTTTTGGGCTTCTAATCTGCATGGGCTGCTCTATAATGATAACTTAAGATCATTTTAAGAAGAGGAGACATAACAGAGCTTAAGGAGAGATCTACAAGAAGACCTATAACATAATTCAACGAAGGCGAAGAAGACCTAGTTTATTCTTGTGATTTTTTGTTTTAAGTTGTAATCTTGGATGCTCGTTTCTTGTTTTGTTGAACCTATACTCTTGTTACGTACTAGGTTTATTATTTATTCAGTATAAAGACTACGTTTATTATACCATGCTTTCATCGGAAACCACGTTGATGATGAGTCCGATTATGGGCTAATCCTTATCGTGGGGTTCTAGCAGATTTACTTATGGATTTCTTTAGTTAATTTGTCTCGATACCTTAGTGTGTGGTAATTGTATGATAACCTAGTATTGGTTGTGCTTATTCGTCTTATGAGCGTCGCGAACTTATAAGTTAGCGTGTTAATCTCTATTGAAGCGAAAGTGAATATAGGGGTTTAGAACTTGCCATGCTGGCATAGGTTCATGTATTTGTTATGCATGATTCGTAGGTAATTTTAACCATCTTACTTGCCCTATATAATCAAGATAGATAACTTGTGCATTAAATCATTATGTTGTCAAATTCTATAGACATATACGGTCTCAATATAATTGGTGTCTATTCTGCTTCTATCTCTTTTATGGATGTCTGGTAGTAGGGTATTCGTACAACGAAAGTTGGAATTTACTAGTTTCGTGTTATCTGATTAGTATCATCACACATGCTAAGGTTGAAAACAAAAAGGCTATTGAATGAAGTAGTAATGAAGTTAGAATCCCATGTTTGTGTCATATAGTAACCAATCCCTTTCAATCTCTTAGTTAATGTTCTTTAGTATAATCTCTTAGTTAATCGTAGTTATAAACAATCTCAATTAGTTATTCATCTTAGCATTGAATAATAACCATACCATTGTGGCATAAGTGCATTGATTGAAATTAACCTAAACCATTCTCTGTGGAAAAGAACTAGAAATAATTCTATATTACTTGCGATCGCGTATACTTGCGTGAATATTAGTGCGTGTTTTCATCCTAGCAAGTTTTTAGTGACGCTGCCGGGGACTTGGGGTTAGTTTTTAGTTTATGTGTTTGTCATCAGTGGTCATTAAAGTTCATTGACTCGGACATTGTCACTTACTTATTTGCTTGTCGTGTTTCAGGTACTCTAGCGAGCATGTATGCATGCGCGTTTTCGGTCTCGTAAGAGAATACTAGATCAAGCTCAGGAAGAAGTTGTAGTAGCTAAGGAAGTTTTTGAAGAAGTTCTTGTCGAGGAGAAAGTGGAAGAAGAAGCTCTTATTTCAATGGGAGAACCAGAAGCAAATACGAAGGCTTTGATGGATTACTCTCAACCGAAGATTAATGATATTCAGTCTAGCATTGTCCGACTAGCCATCTCGGCTAACACCTTTAAGATCAAGTCGAGCATGATTCAGATGATATAGAACTCAGTTCAGTTTGGGGGTTCTCCGACAGATACCCCAACATGCACATCAGAGATTTCATCGAGATCTGTGACACTTTCAAGTTTAATGGAGTTTCTGAAGATGCTATTAAGTTGAGGCTTTATCCATTCTCTCTGTGGATAAGGCTAAGTGATGGTTACATTCTCTACCACCAGGGTCTATCACCAAATGGGAGGATCTTGCTCAAAAGTTCCTAACTAAATTCTTTCATATGGCGAAGACTGCTGCAATCAGAAATGCACTTACTCAATTTGCTCGACAATCTGGAGAATCTTTATGTGAGGCTTGGGATCGCTACAAAGAGATTCTTAGAAAGTGTCCTCACCATGGGATTCCTGACTGGATGATCATTAACTGCTTTTATAATGGATCGGGTGCCACTTTTAGACCCATGCTTGATGCAGCATCAGGGGTCGCCTTACGGGCTAAAAGCTATGATGAAGCTTATGAATTGATTGAGCTGATGGCTGCCAATGAATACCAAAACCTAACTCAGAGACTACCTCAAGGCAAGGTAGCAGGAATTCTGGAGGTGGATGCAGCTACTGCTATATCTGCTCAGCTTAAGGCTTTGACGATGAAGGTGGATTCTTTGGATAATTATGGAGTTAATCAGATCACTAGTGTCTATGAGCTTTGTGTTGTTGCCCATGAGACAGAGCATTGTGCTATTTCTAGTGAATCAGCTCAGTTTGTGAGCAACTTTCAGAGGTCGCAGCATCCTATTCCAGCCACCTATCATCCCAACAACCGTAATCATCCTAATTTCAACTGGAGCAATACTCAGAATGCGGTTTAGCAGCCTTATCAGCAGTATGCAGCAAAATAATACAACCCTCCTGGTTTTCAGCAACCGCAATATGCACCAAGATAACAACTCCAGCTGCAACTGTTGTAAAAGACATGCCTGTACTTTAACAAGACTAAGACAACTTGTCAACCCTAAGTAAGTTGTATTGTTATCTAAATTTGTATTTTATTCTTGTAACACTTGAAGTCTGTAAAAATGCAAAGGAGCAGACTGTAGTCTTTTTTCTAAAATAGTATCAAGTCTAAGGATTCTATCTGGAAGAAGATCAAGAAGATCATGCATCAGAAGAATTTTGAAGAAGCTTGAATTTAAATAAATCTGTTTGGAGAAATATGTTCTAAGTCAAGATCTC
Source organism: Apium graveolens (assembly GCF_009905375.1). Taxonomy (NCBI): domain Eukaryota; kingdom Viridiplantae; phylum Streptophyta; class Magnoliopsida; order Apiales; family Apiaceae; genus Apium; species Apium graveolens. The sequence continues at coordinate 144,232,037 of NC_133656.1, read as the reverse complement.
TACAAGTCACAGATTTAATGTTATAGAGAAGTCATTCGAGAACTCCAGAATGACTTATCGAGAAGTCATTCAAACTCCGGAGAGTACCGACAGATAAGCAATATCTACTCGACGGATGAGCTATATATCCATTCGATGGATGAATAACATCTACTCGACGGATGAGCAATATCTACTCGACGGATAAGCTATACATTTACTCGACGGATGAGCAATATCTACTCAACGGATAAGCAATATCCACCGGGAGTAGAGAAGTCAGGAAAGTTACTCGAGAACTCAAAAAGATATCATCAAGTCATTCCTTTACTAGAGAACTCAGAGTTATCGACAAGTCTATATCCATTCGAGAACTCAGAGATATCTCTAAGTCAAGTGAAGTTATGAAGACTAGAGATCTCGATGAGCTGAAGACCTTTACAAGCCAAACTCATTATGGAGTACCAGAGATCTCGATAAGCCTTTATACTTATCGAGATATCAAGTGTTGAAATGAATCAAACTGGAGATCTCGAAGTATAGTCTCAAAGTACAAAATTACAGATCAGTTTAATATCCAAGATAAACAATCAACAAACAATCCAACAGCTGGATTGACAAGTCTACAAAAAGTAGCTTGAAGAGTGTGCAAGATCAATGGCAAATATTAACTGACAGAGGATGATTAAAGTAAACACGGGATGCTAAAGATATGCTAAGCTAGAAATAGAAGATTTGCTTTTCTATTAATAGAAATGACAAGTGACAGTTTAGAAAAGCTAATAGCATGTTTATTATCCACTGTGTAAACTAGCAGTTAACTAAGCTATAAAGTTAACACTGGTCCTCTAGTTAGGAGTAACAATTTAGATCAAAAATTGTTGTAACACTCTCGAGAAGAAGCTGAGCTCTTTAACTTAGAAGATCTTAGAAATTTTGTAGCAAAGCATCTTAATATTTAATACAAAAATAAAGTGAGTTTTGAAGATCTGTGTTCTTTAATTTATGCAAGTTTAATTTCTGCATGAACACTTTTCTATACAAGATTTAATTTACTTTGTTCAAGCATTATCTATCAAGAAAAGCCTAAAATCAGAAAACACATTCACCCCCCTCTGTATGTGATTTATTACCTAACAGCAACAGTCTAATGAAAAATCTGAATTGGAAGGTTGCAAATCCCGAGAAATCTCAAGTTTCGGAAGAAGAAGCTATGGCTGAAGAAGAAGTGGAACCAAGGAAGACTAATGTGGAACACACACCTCCTGAGGGTAATATAGGGGAGAAAAAGATCTATCCTCCACCTCCTTTTCCTAAGAGGCTACAGAAGAAAAAGTTGGATAAGCGGTTTAAGAAGTTTCTGGAGGTGTTCAAGAAACTTCATATAAATATACCTTTCACTGAAGCTCTTGAACAGATGCATAGTTATGCAAAGTTTATGAAAGGTATTCTCTCTCGGAAAGTAAAGCTTGATGACTTAGAGAGAGTTGCTCTTACAGAGGAATGCAGTATTGTGCTGCAACAGAAGTTACCTCTGAAGCTTAAAGATCCTGGAAGCTTCATTATTCCTTGTACCACTGGAAAAGTATCATTTGACAAATGCTTATGTGACTTAGGAGCTAGTATCAATCTGATGCCCTTGTCAATCTTCAAGAAGTTGGACTTACCTGATCTAAAGCCTACTTATATGACCTTGTAGTTAGCCGATCGATCTATTACATATCCACGAGGCATTGTGGAGGATGTCTTGGTCAAGGTGGACAAACTCATCTTTCCTGCTAATTTTGCAATTCTTGATTTCGAGGAGGATAAGAAGATTCCCATAATCTTGGAAAGACCTTTCTTGGCCACTGGCCGAACCTTGATAGATGTGCAAAAGGGTGAGCTCACTATGCGAGTGTTGGATCAGGATGTGACATTCAATATTTTCAATGCCATGAAATTCCCGACTGAAAACGAGGAGTGCTTAAAAGTGGAGTTGGTCGATTCTGTGGTTACTTCAGAACTTGATCAAATGCTAAGGTCTGATGCCTTAGAGAAGGCCTTGTTGGGGAATTCAGATAGTGAAGATGATGAAGGTGATGAACAGTTGCAGTATTTGAATGCTTCTCCTTGGAAGTGAAGGTTAGATATGCCTTTTGAATCTCTTGGATTGGAGGAGTTGAACAAATCTCCAAAGCGCCTCAAGCCATCTATTGAGGATGCTCCTACACTTGAGCTTAAACCATTGCCTGAACACTTAAGGTATGCTTTTTTAGGTGATGCATCTACTTTGCCTGTTATTATTGCATCTGACCTTTCAGGTAGTGATGAAGAAAAGCTCTTAAGAATTCTGAGAGAGTTCAAGTCGGCAATTGGATGTACTATAACATATATCAAGGGAATCAGCCCTTCTTAGCAAGCCTACTGTTGAGCAACAGAGAAGGCTTAATCCGATCATGAAAGAAGTTGTGAAGAAGGAAATCCTCAAATGGCTAGATGCGGGGATCATCTATCCCATTTCTGACAATTCTTGGGTGAGTCCAGTACAGTGTGTGCCAAAGAAAAGAGGTATCACAGTTGTTGCTAATGAAAAGAATGAGCTCATTCCTACTCGAACACTCACAGGGTGGAGAGTTTGCATGGATTACAAGAAGTTGAATAAGGACACAAGGAAGGATCACTTCCCTCTTCCTTTTATTGATCAGATGCTTGACAGATTGGCTGGACATGAGTACTATTATCTTCTGGATGGCTATTCGGACCATAATCAGATTTGTATTGCTCGAGAAGATCAGGAAAAGACTACCTTCACTTGTCCGTTTGGTACTTTCGCCTTTAGAAGGGTTTCTTTTGGTTTGTGTGGTGCACCTGCCACACTTCAGAGATGCATGATGGCTATCTTCTCTGACATGATTGGTCATAATTTGGAGGTGTTTATGGACGATTTCTCTGTGTTTGGTGATTCTTTTGACGAATGCTTGCAGAATCTTGGCGTCGTTCTTAAAAGGTGTGTTGAGACCAATCTGGTTCTCAACTGGGAAAAATATCATTTTATGGTACGACAAGGCATTATTCTTGGGAATAAGGTCTCTAGTTAAGGTCTTGAGGTGGACAAAGCCAAGGTGGGGGTTATCGAAAACCTTCCTCCACCAAAATTTGTTAAGGGAGTTCGCAGCTTTCTTGGTCATGCGGGTTTCTATCGGCGATTGTAACAGCCCAAATTCAGGGTCAAGATTTGATGTCACTAAACAATCTGTCACACCCCCAACTTAAATAGCAAAATAAATATAGCTATTACATCATTTTAATGAAGAATACACAACCAAAATCCAAGATCTTACAGTTTAGGGTTTGGAACAGCCCAACACTACCAACTATTACATCTGGTTACAAATACCGAGTCCTCACACAACTATCATTACTTATTCTACCTGAGCTCGAACATAAGCATCAGCATCACAGGTCTTACGGGCAGTCTGCTTGAATCTAACCATAGCTGCTAGCTGTAATATAAGGGTAAAGCAAGAAGTGAGCCAAATGCTCAACAAGTGCTAACAGTACGACACAAAACATAAATTGAGATATACTTTTAAGAATGATAATGGAAAGACATAACCAAAGGTAATGAGAGATAAAAACTATGTGAGATGGCATCATTTTGCTTGCATCAAACAAATTTTAAAATCATGTCTTAATCAAAATCATTTTATGACGCTACGGATTACAGCCGGTGATCAGCCGCGAAGTAATCCCGAACTTCGCTGGGTTCTAAAACATTAATGGGAATCCCTAGGCAACTTTTAAGCCTAATATAAGTGTGGAAAGGACTCGCGTCTCAGTCCAGATCCACTATTCAAGAAAACATTTATCCCCCTTTGGGACTAAAAACCTACATTTTAATCATTTTAAAAACTGATGCCGATTTATGACAAAATCTCTTTTGACTGTAAACATTTTTATCAAGGGATTATAGATCAACTCGAAACACGGGAAACAGGGTACTGAATATCAGAGCCGTGATTCACAAAACTATTCTCTATTCAAGTAATTGAATGGTTTTCATATAGCAAAGATTGAACAAGAGGATTTAGTGAGGCTAATGGATAATATGAAGGGTAATGCCAATTTGGCTCAAAGCAATGGTTTCTCATCAAGGTTCAAATACTGGATCATCAAGAAGGTAAGCTTCATGAATACTAAGGGTGTTAAGGTATGAAGAATGATCTTTAACTCAGGACATATCAGAATTGTCAAGCTTTAGGATAAGAAAGAGGGTATCAATCAATGAGGAATCAAGCTGGTAAGTATCTGACTATCAGAATTCAAAGTAAGGTTCTATAGGGGTTCAAGTATCAGGATGAGATATTAATACTTAGGAAACATCAACATGTTAATCAAGAGGATCCATCAAGTAATATATCAACTCTTCATTTTATCATGGCATTGAACTATCATGAAAGACTTTTGGACTACTTGCAATACGTACTCGAGGGTTCATGACATCTCTATGTAACTCAAAGATAAACAAAAGATACGCTTGATGTAAATATATCAAAATGACTCAGGATAATTGCATCAATATATAAGAACTATTTGTAGTAAATACGAAGGTCAAGTTGAATCACTTGCCTTGAGATAGGCTGGTCTGGTCTGACTGGTAGGAGCAACAACTGGAGCTTCACTCGAATTTTATGGCAAGTTTTCCCTCGTCTCGAGATCCTACATAAATAATAATAATCTTCATTATAATATATTCTCACCAACTTAACCTATCTACAACTCGAAATTAAACACGGATGGCACTTAGGCCTATATACACTTAATTTATATTCACTATTAAATTACAATTGCACACACATAGCCACATATTCACATATCATATATTAACACCAAATAACACCATATATACCATAATGCAACACTAGGCTTGGATGATCTCGACTCACAACTTAAGTCACTTGGTCGCTAAACTAGACAAGGTCTTCTAATTTCGGCTTCCTAACTCGATGTGCCTTTCCTAAATTATCCAAAACCTATTGACCCTCACTTGTGCCTTTTGCTCTACTGACCTTATACTATCTTACAACTATGGTGGTCGACCTAATACTCACTTCTAAGTGTTCTAAAACTATGTGTTAAGTGATAGTGCTCACTGGTGCAAATTTCAGAATGACAACTATGGTTTCTTGAGTACATTAGACACTCTTAAACTACAAGTTTTTCTTCAAAACTTTTACACAAGACTCTCCTGACGTAAGGGCATCTCACAAACTTGATGTGGCTCAAGGGCCTGGCTTGGGCCTTCTTGGGCCTAAGCTAAAAGTCCATGGTTCCCCTGTTTTTCTGGGCAGAAAATGCCCTGACTTGAATTAACTTGTGACACATGGTTCTAACTCATATCCTATGAACTATGGTTGGAAAAACTTCTCTAACACTCCCTCTAACTAAGGCCCAATTGGGCCTAATGAGGGCCTACCCATGACATGGTCAAATCTCCCAATTTCTAAGTTGCAACAAAACTGTCCCCTGCTGGACAGATTTTGTGATTCTACTTGTGCACCTAACCAAATGACATGCAAACCTCCAACTAACTCCTAAAACCTTTTATATACTCCCAATACTAACTTCTGGTAGCTTGGGCCTCAAAGTGCACACCAATGACATGGTCAAAACTCACTCTAAACCTCAGGGTGCTATACTGATTTTTCTGCAGAAACTATAACTCTCATTTTCCAAGGTTTTGACTTGACAAACCCAACTAACAACAACTAAATACTTAAACCAAGACTTATACATGGTATTCTACTGAACTAACTCCCTTTTTATCAAAATAACCTTGGTGAGATCATCCTTACCTAAGGTACAATTATGGCAAAATAAAAGAGACTACACTTCACAAATCACAAATCTTCATGCTTTTGAAACAACAAGATATATATTTTTATAAAAGATAATCAAGAATTATTACCATGCAACAAGAAGCATAAATCAATATTAACACATTATTCCTACTGAAATTAAGGCTCACTAACAAAATCTTTCCAAATGATCCAAATCTTACAACATTCTAAGAGAAATCCTCATGCATGCATGCCTTCGGGTTTTTCAAACCAAAACAACATATTTTCTACATATGTTTTATCATAAAATTGACATGCAATCCTAGCATAGGATATACCTAGATGATCACTTAGCATGCAAGGAGTTTTATCAAGACTTCACTAAGATTTTCATGTTATCATCACAAAAACTCACAAAGTGGAACATGACAACCAAAACACCATCCATTCGGCTCCTATCAAGTCATGGCCGAATGGATTAGGGTGAAAACAACAATTGCATGAGTGTAGCATACTCATGTCTAGCCATTCTCAACCCTTTGCTACTATAACTCATGGTGAAAGCCTTGAATTCACAAGAATCAAGGATATTCACTTGGAGTTTTAACAAAACACCACCATGCAAGGTCAACACATAAGTTTTTCTACTTTACACTCTTAAGATATACAAGAACAACATGTAGGGAGTAGGATTACTTGATAATAGGATGATTATTTGAGTGAAAAATGAAGAAAGAAGGGGATGGGGCTCGGTTTTTGGGAATTGCCGAGAGGGGAGGGGGAAAAACCGAGAGGAGGGGGAGGAAAGGAGGAGTGTGGAAATGGTGGGGTGAATGTGAAGTAATAATCATGTTAGTTTGGTTTTTATTTGGCCAAAAGTGAGTGGATTTGAGATTTTACAAGAGTAACCTTCCAATTATAGTTAGGTAGATTTGCATGCAAGGGTAAAGGGGTAATTTGGTTAGTAGAATGAAAGTGAGTGGGGTTGGAAATGTCTTCCTTGCCCCTAAGTTGAATTGGAAGAGTATTTGCATGCAAGGGTAGCCACATAATTTGCTAATTATAACAAATAAAATTTATAAAGATTTATTTTTATAAAATAAAATACAAGTTCAAAAATTATAAAATTTATATCATAAAATAACTAGGATTTTTAGAGACTTTATAAAATCATTTTCAAAATTTGTGAACAAAATACCTTTTAAAAAAAATTTTTTCCAAAGCTTAGAATATTCCTTATAAATCAAAAATAAAGAAATTAAATAAACTCTTGCTTTGAAAAATCATATACTACACAAAGCAAATTTATAATGCAGAAATTTTCACTCACATTAGCGTACAATCATTGAATATATTTTCATTTGACTTTAATATTATACCCAATCCACAATTAATATTACATAAAATGCCGGTCGTAACATCCTCTCCCCCTTAAGGGATTCTGTCCCCAGAATCTAAGAGAAAAGATGAGGATGCCAGGAACGCATATCAGACTCTAACTCCCAAGTCGACTCTTCGACCTTAGGGTTCCTCCAAAGCACTTTTACTAACTTTACTGATTTATTTCTAAGACTCTTTACTTGCCAGTCGAGTATTTTAACCGGTTGCTCCACAAATGACAGGTCTGCCTGAATTTCTACAGGTTCATATTCTATCACATGGCTAGCGTCTGGATTGTACTTCTTAAGTAACGACACATGGAACACATTATGCACATGCCGATACTGAGGTGGTAAGGCCAACTCGTAGGCCACCTTTCCCACTTGACTCAAAATCTCAAAAGGACCTATGTATCTAGGTGCTAACTTCCCTTTCTTGCCAAATCTTATCAACCCTTTTCTAGGTGACACCTTCAGCAACACAGCTTCGCCAATTTGGAATTGAACGTCCTTATGTGCTAGATCCGCATACTTCCTCTGTCTATCTTGAGCAGCAAGCAACCTTTTCTGAATTAACTTAACCGAGTCATGCAAATGTTGTACCAAATCCGAGTCGAGAATTCTTCCTTCTCCCACTTCATCCCAACTTGTTGGTGATCTACATTTTCGCCCGTACAAAGCTTCGTATGGTGGCATGTCAATACTGGAATGATAGCTGTTGTTGTAAGAGAATTCAATCAATGGCAAATGGTCGTCCCAACTTCCTGCAAAATCGATTACACAACTGCGCAACATATCTTCAATTGTTTAAATTGTCCTTTCACTCTGGCCATCAGTCTGTGGGTGGTACGCCGTGCTCATATTCAACTTCGTGCCAAGACATTCCTGAAATTGCTTCCAGAATCTCGAGTTAAATCGGGGATCTCTGTCTGAAACTATTGATACGGGTACTCCATGCCTTAGTACGATTTCGCGCACATACAAATGAACCAACTTGTCCAATGACGACTTCTCGTTTATTGGAAGGAAATGCGCCGACTTCGTAAGACGATCAACTATAACCCATATTGCGTCATGTCCGGATTTCGTTCGCGGTAGTCCTACTATAAAGTCTATAGCGATATTTTCCCATTTCCATTCTGGAATCTTCAGGGGCTGAATTAATCCGCTTGGTCGTTGATGTTCTGCCTTTACTTTCTGACAAGTATAGCACTTTGCAACCCATTCTGCCACGTCTCGCTTCATATTTGGCCACCAAAAGTTCTTCTTTAAGTCTCGATACATCTTGGTGCTTCCCGGATGGATTGAAAATTTCGAATTGTGGGCTTCATGGAGGATCTCATTCTTTAATTCAGGTACCTGGGGAATCCATATTCTGGATAAAAACCTTAATATCCCTTGCTCATCCCTTTGAGTATTAATATCCTCTCCAGATAACTGTTTCTTCTCTTTTTCCATTACTTCCTCTTGACACTTCTTTATCTTTTCCACTACTGTTGGCTGAAAGGTCATCGCACGACAAACTTCCTCAACTCTTCCATAAGCACAAAGTTCCAATTCCAATTTTTTGATTTCTCCAGTTAACTCTTTTGATGTTATCATCATATTCAATCTCTCCTTCCTACTCAGAGCATCGGCTACTACGTTCGCCTTTCCAGGATGGTAATTTATCGAGCAGTCATAGTCCTTGATCAGTTCCAACCATCTCCTCTGCCTCATATTGAGCTCTTTCTGAGTAAAAATGTACTTTAAACTCTTGTGATCCGTGTAGATTTCACACTTCTCTCCATAGAGGTAATGTCTCCAAATCTTAAGTGCGAACACTATGGCGGCTAGTTCCAAGTCATGCGTCGGGTACTTTAACTCATGCGGCTTCAACTGTCTTGACGCATATGCGATCACTTTACTGTGTTGCATTAACACACAACCCAAACCCTTATGTGAAGCGTCGCTGAATATTACAAAATTCCCTTGATCATCTGGAAGTACCAACACCGGAGCTGTTACCAACTTCTGCTTTAACTCTTGAAAGCTATCTTCACATTCTGCACTCCATTCAAACTTTTGATTCTTTCTGGTTAACTTTGTCAATGGCGTGGCGATCTTCGAGAAATCCTTGACGAATCTTCTATAGTATCCGGCCAATCCTAGAAAACTTCGCACTTCCGTAGGAGTCTTTGGCCTCTCCCAACTCATAACTGCCTCAATCTTTGCCGGATCCACTTTAACTCCCTCATTTCCAATAACATGCCCCAAAAATTGAACTTCCTTTAACCAAAACTCACATTTGGTGAACCTGGCATATAACTTCTCTTGTCGGAGTATCTCCAAGGCTATCCAGAGGTGCTGCTTATGTTCTTCTTCCGACTTAGAATAAATAAGGATGTCATCAATGAATACCACGACAAATTTGTCCAAATACTTCTTAAATACCCGATTCATCAGATCCATAAATGCGGCCGGAGCGTTGGTCAATCCAAACGGCATTACTAGGAACTCATAATGCCCATATCTGGTCCTGAATGCGGTCTTAGGAATATCTTCTTCTTTGATCTTTAATTGATGGTATCCCGATCTCAAATCAATCTTCGAAAAGCATTTTGCTCCCTTCAACTGATCAAAAAGGTCATCTATCCTTGGTAGCGGGTAACGGTTCTTAATCGTCACCTTATTCAACTCCCGGTAATCTATGCATAGACGCATACTCCCATCTTTCTTCTTTACAAACAGAACAGGTGCTCCCCATGGTGACGTACTTGGTCGTATCACTCCTTTATCCAATAATTCTTATAGCTGGCTCGCCAACTCTTTCATTTCTGCTGGTGCCATCCTATATGGGGCCTTTGAAACTGGTTCCGTGCCTGGAGCAAGGTTGATCTCGAACTCAATTTGTCGATCTGGTGGTAAGCCTGGTAGTTCGTCGGGAAACACATCGGGGAACTCACTACTTACAGGAATATCTTTCATGCTGAGGCTGCCTCTCTCTGAATCCACTACATATGCTAGGAACGACTCACAACCTTTTCTAAGCAACTTCTTAGCCTGAACGATTGTAAGAAATAGTTGCTCTTGCCTCTGCCCCTTAAATACTACCTTCTCTCCACTCTTCGTCTTTAAATACACTCTCTTGGTCTTACAATTAATCTGAGCGCTATTCTCTCCTAACCAATCCATTCCTAAAATTATGTCAAACTCTCCCAACTTGAAGAGTATCAAGTCGGCTGAAAACTTATATCCCGAAATATCGATCTCACACTTTGGACAAAATTGATTCACAGGAATCTTCTCTTGGTTCGCAATTACCACATTTACTACCTCACTCATAACCATTTTATCACATTGGAGTTTATCAACAAAAGATTCTGATATGAAAGATCTTGTTGCTCCCGAATCAATCAATACTTTAGCTTCGACATTATTGAGTAAAAGTGTACCTGCTATCACCTCAGAATTCTGAACAACATCTTTCATCTTTAGATCAAATGTCCTTGCTGTTGCTTGCGGGGTTGGTGCGGGTGGTGGAGGTAATGCCAATACCTCAGCTGGCACGCTTGCACTGGTACTTGCCACGTTCATCAGAGCTTTGACTGGTCCTGTTGCCTTACACTCCCTAGCCATGTGTCCAGTCTTCCCACACTTGTAGCACGTAACTCCTGGCTTCGGCATCTTGCACTCATTTGCCAAATGTCCCTTCTGATTGCACCTATAACAGGTCATACTCAGCTTATTGCATACTCCGGGGTGCCTTCTTCCACAGTGCTTGCATTCCGGTCTCTGGAACCTGTTTTCTCCAACTTGCCCTTGGCTTGCCTGGTTGTTTCCTTTTGATTCTTGCCTTTTGCCCAAATTTCCCTTCTTTTGAAAATTTCCACCCTTCTGAAAACCAATCCTCTTTACATTCCGATCTTTCGAACTTCCAGCTTCAGACTTTTCTCCATAAAATGGAACCTTCCTCTTCTTGTTATCCCTCTCTTTCCTTGACTGCATCCCATTATTCTCAATCAGAGCAGCTTTCTGTACTACTCCCGCATAAGTTTCAAGCTCAAACATAGCCACCCTATCTCTGATCCAAGGCTCCAATCCTTGCTGAAATTTCTTTGCTTTTTCCTCCTCAGTGCCGGTATACTTTGTCACAAACCTTGACAACTCAGTGAACTTCTTCTCATACTCCAATACAGTCATGTTCCCTTGCTTCAACTCCAGAAATTTTAGCTCCATCTGATTCTGCATGTACTTAGGGTAATACTTGTCCAGAAATAACTTTTTAAATCTCTCCCAAGAAACCTGCTGAGTGACTTCCATAGCCTTTACTGATTCCCACCAATAGATGACTTCTCCCTTCAAGAAGTAAGTCGCATACGGCGTCTTCTGATCGTTTCCTAACTGCACCAACTCAAAAGCCCTTTCCATCTCCTTGATCCATGTGTTAGCTATCACTGGATCAGTGGTATCATGAAATACAGGTGGATTCACATTCTGAAAAGCCTTGAAAGTGACAATTTGTCTAGGTGGTACTGGTGGTTCAGGTGGTTGGTGTGGCTCACGGTTATCTTGGTTTTCAATTCGTTGTTGAAGAGTTAGTTGCTGTTGAGCTATATCATTGGTTTGTTGTTGCAAGGTTTCCAGTAGTCGAAGAATATTTGGGTTTGTGGTGAAGGTGGTTGTTGGGTTCTTCTTTTTGGGAGGCATGATCCTGAAATAAGAGTTGTATCAAAACAGATATGAATGATAAAATGATTCGAGGGTATCGCATGGCATTCTCATTTTCATATGGGGTCAAGTTTCCAAATAAAGCAGATATGATGATAAAAACATAAAATAACGGTTGAGAGCAAATGGAACAATAGCACATAATTATTGAAATTTTAAAGGTCACAGTACAAAAGATTGGGACATAGTCTGATTCTAGGAATAACAGGCTTATTTAAAGGAAAAACGGGAACAACTGGGGATCCCATAGAGTCTGATAGTACAACAACATGAAAGGTAAATGGAAAGAACTAAGGCTCCACTCCATCTGAACGGGGCTTGGTAGTCTTTTCCTCTCGAAGCGTCTTCACAATGCTCTGGAGCTCATCCGCCACCATCTGAATGACATACTGGCTGGTACGGTCCCGGTGTGCTGGCATCTCCTCAAGCTTAGTGTTGACGTACTGAACCAAGGTCTCAAGTCTCGCAGTCATCTGCTCCCTGGGCTTCCCTTCGTAGTTTCGGCTGTCCGGATACACGTTCTTCAGTCGGTCTATCAGTCGGTCGTACTTGCCCTGAAGCATGTCGAACTCGCGCCTCAACTCAGCATACACGGAGAAAGCAATAGTGTCGTCCGACCCAGAGGATGACGAGGAATGCGCCCTTTGCTGACAACCAATAAGAGGAGTATTAATAATAATTTACTTAACCTACTCTCTCGTATAATATCTATAACCTACACACAAATCCTATAACCTATTTGGGCTGTCCAGGGACTCTAAACCGTAGCTCTGATACCAAAACCTGTCACACCCCCAACTTAAATAGCAAAATAAATATAGCTATTACATCATTTTAATGAAGAATACACAACCAAAATCCAAGATCTTACAGTTTAGGGTTTGGAACAGCCCAACACTACCAACTATTACATCTGGTTACAAATACCGAGTCCTCACACAACTATCATTACTTATTCTACCTGAGCTCGAACATAAGCATCAGCATCACAGGTCTTACGGGCAGTCTGCTTGAATCTAACCATAGCTGCTAGTTGTAATATAAGGGTAAAGCAAGAAGTGAGCCAAATGCTCAACAAGTGCTAACAGTACGACACAAAAAATAAATTGAGATATACTTTTAAGAATGATAATGGAAAGACATAACCAAAGGTAATGAGAGATAAAAACTATGGGAGATGGCATCATTTTGCTTGCATCAAACAAATTTTAAAATCATGTCTTAATCAAAATCATTTTATGACGCTACGGATTACAGCCGGTGATCAGCCGCGAAGTAATCCCGAACCTCGCTGGGTTCTAAAACATTAATGGGAATCCCTAGGCAACTTTTAAGCCTAATATAAGTGTGGAAAGGACTCGCGTCTCAGTCCAGATCCACTATTCAAGAAAACATTTATCCCCCTTTGGGACTAAAAACCCACATTTTAATCATTTTAAAAACTGATGCCGATTTATGACAAAATCTCTTTTGACCGTAAACATTTTTATCAAGGGATTATAGATCAACTCGAAACACGGGAAACAAGGTACTGAATATCAGAGCCATGATTCATAAAACTATTCTCTATTCAAGTAATTGAATGGTTTTCATATAGCAAAGATTGAACAAGAGGATTTAGTGAGGCTAATGGATAATATGAAGGGTAATGCCAATTTGGCTCAAAGCAATGGTTTCTCATCAAGGTTCAAATACTGGATCATCAAGAAGGTAAGCTTCATGAATACTAAGGGTGTTAAGGTATGAAGAATGATCTTTAACTCAGGACATATCAAAATTGTCAAGCTTTAGGATAAGAAAGAGGGTATCAATCAATGAGGAATCAAGCTGGTAAGTATCTGACTATCAGAATTCAAAGTAAGGTTCTATAGGGGTTCAAGTATCAGGATGAGATATTAATACTTAGGAAACATTAACATGTTAATCAAGAGGATCCATCAAGTAATATATCAACTCTTCATTTTATCATGGCATTGAACTATCATGAAAGACTTTTGGACTACTTGCAATACGTACTCGAGGGTTCAAGGCATCTCTATGTAACTCAAAGATAAACAAAAGATACGCTTGATGTAAATATATCAAAATGACTCAGGATAATTGCATCAATATATAAGAACTATTTGTAGTAAATACGAAGGTCAAGTTGAATCACTTGCCTTGAGATAGGCTGGTCTGGTCTGACTGGTAGGAGCAACAACTGGAGTTTCACTCAACTTTTATGGAAAGTTTTCCCTCGTCTCGAGATCCTACATAAATAATAATAATCCTCATTATAATATATTCTCACCAACTTAACCTATCTACAACTCGAAATTAAACACAGATGGCACTTAGGCCTATATGCACTTAATTTATATTCACTATTAAATTACAATTGGACACACATAGCCACATATTCACATATCATATATTAACACCAAATAACACCATATATATCATAATGCAACACTAGGCTTGGATGATCTCGACTCACAACTTAAGTCACTTGGTCGCTAAACTAGACAAGTTCTTCTAATTTCGGCTTCCTAACTCGATGTGCCTTTCCTAAATTGTCCAAAAACTATTGACCCTCACTTGTGCCTTTTGCTCTACTGACCTTATACTATCTTACAACTATGGTGGTCGACCTAATACTCACTTCTAAGTGTTATAAAACTATGTGTTAAGTGATAGTGCTCACTGGTGCAAATTTCAGAATGACAACTATGGTTTCTTGAGTACATTAGACACTCTTAAACTACAGGTTTTTCTTCAAAATTTTACACAAGACTCTCCTGACCTAAGGGCATCTCACAAACTTGATGGGGCTCAAGGGCCTCGCTTGGGCCTTCTTGGGCCTAAGCTAAAAGTCCAGGGTTCCCCTGTTTTTCTGGGCAGAAAATGCCCTGACTTGAATTAACTTGTGACACATGGTTCTAACTCATATCCTATGAACTATGGTTGGAAAAACTTCTCTGACACTCCCTCTAACTAAGGCCCAATTGGGCCTAATGAGGGCCTACCCATGACATGGTCAAATCTCCCTATTTCTAAGTTGCAACAAAACTGTCCCCTGCTGGACAGATTTTGTGATTCTACTTGTGCACCTAACCAAATGACATGCAAACCTCTAACCAACTCCTAAAACCTTTTATATACTCCCAATACTAACTTCTGGTAGCTTGGGCCTCAAAGTGCACACCAATGACATGGTCAAAACTCACACTAAACCTCAGGGTGCTATACTGATTTTTCTGCAGAAACTATAACTCTCATTTTCCAAGGTTTTGACTTGACAAACCCAACTAACAACAACTAAATACTTAAACCAAGACTTATACATGCTATTCTATTGAACTAACTCCCTTTTTCTCAAAATAACCTTGGTGAGATCATCCTTACCTAAGGTACAATTATGGCAAAACAAAAGAGACTACACTTCACAAATCACAAATCTTCATGCTTTTGAAACAACAAGATATATATTTTTATAAAAGATAATCACGAATTATTACCATGCAACAAGAAGCATAAATCAATATTAACACATTATTCCTACTGAAATTAAGGCTCACTAACAAAATCTTTCCAAATGATCCAAATCTTACAACATTCTAAGAGAAATCCTCATGCATGCATGCCTTCGGGTTTTTCAAACCAAAACAACATATTTTCTACATATGTTTTATCATAAAATTGACATGCAAGCCTAGCATAGGATATACCTAGATGATCACTTAGCATGCAAGGAGTTTTATCAAGACTTCACTAAGATTTTCATGTTATCATCACAAAAACACACAAAGTGGAACATGACAACCAAAACACCATCCATTCGGCTCCTATCAAGTCATGGCCGAATGGATTAGGGTGAAAACAACAATTGCATGAGTGTAGCATACTCATGTCTAGCCATTCTCAACCCTTTGCTACTATAACTCATGGTGAAAGCCTTGAATTCACAAGAATCAAGGATATTCACTTGGAGTTTTAACAAAACACCACCATGCAAGGTCAACACATAAGTTTTTCTACTTTACACTCTTAAGATATACAAGAACAACATGTAGGGAGTAGGATTACTTGATAATAGGATGATTATTTGAGTGAAAAATGAAGAAAGAAGGGGATGGGGCTCGGTTTTTGGGAATTGCCGAGAGGGGAGGGGAAAAACCGAGAGGAGGGGGGAGGAAAGGAGGAGTGTGGAAATGGTGGGGTGAATGTGAAGTAATAATCATGTTAGTTTGGTTTTTATTTGGCCAAAAGTGAGTGGATTTGAGATTTTACAAGAGTAACCTTCCAATTATAGTTAGATAGATTTGCATGCAAGGGTAAAGGGGTAATTTGGTTAGTAGAATGAAAGTGAGTTGGGTTGGAAATGTCTTCCTTGCCCCTAAGTTGAATTGGAAGAGTATTTGAATGCAAGGGTAGCCACGTAATTTGCTAATTATAACAAATAAAATTTATAAAGATTTATTTTTATAAAATAAAATACAAGTTCAAAAATTATAAAATTTATATCATAAAATAACTTGGATTTTTAGAGACTTTATAAAATCATTTTCAAAATTTGTGAACAAAATACCTTTTAAAAGAAAATTTTTCCAAAGCTTAGAATATTCCTTATAAATCAAAAATAAAGAAATTAAATAAACTCTTTCTTTGAAAAATCATATACTACACAAAGCAAATTTATAATGCAGAAATTTTCACTCACACTAGCGTACAATCATTGAATATATTTTCATTTGACTTTAATATTATACCCAATCCACAATTAATATTACATAAATTGCCGGTCGTAACACAATCTTTACATAATATAAAATAATATACAAATACCCCTTAAAACCGGATCATTTACAAGTTATGGTATGAAGCAAAAATCTAAACTTCTACAATTCACAACAACGAAAATACAAGTTTAAATACCTTTGTACTAATTCCCTTGTCTTATTTTTCTAACATCTTCATCCTCTTGCAGCGAAGATCTTTCTAACTTCTGCTGTCTATTAAAAGCTACTCACTTTTATCCTCATTTATTTCTGAAAGAAAAAGAATTTACAAAGCAAGAGTGAGCCAAAAATGCTCAAGAAGTGTATAATCGATTTCCAAGTATCAGTTTCAAAAGAACTTTTCCGGAAAAAATCTTTAAATAATTTATAATATTTTTATTTCTTTGAAGAAGTTGGGAGAATAAACATTGGCTGTTACCAGCCCTGAATTATAAAACAGAAGTGACGAGCAATTCCCAGATTCATTTCCTGAATCAGGGTTTTGTCAGATTTTGTTAGCATAGAACTTTTCGAGAGAAAATGCTGTTAATGATGATCACCAATGAATTAGACTGGACACTAGTGTAACGTTCACACTCATACCCTGCTGATCAGTCAGGATATAGTATAGATCTATACCTACCTGTATAGATCCATTCGGGTACCCAGGCACTATGGCCAAGGGTCCGGTCCATCCCCAACCCATAGGGTCCAGCTCAGCACTGGCCCTCATAGTAACCATCCATCCCGTAGAGTATTTTGATGTCAAATCATTTTGATTTCAAAACATCCCAATTCAGGGTTCGCAAATAACCCGGAAGAATAGGTATTTGCCCTAGAGATCAATCGATAATATTGGAACAATAATGAAAGTAACTTGCATAATTAAGAGTAATTGCAGCGAAATATAAAAAAATTAACTATTCTGAACTTAGCATATGAATGAAGTATTTGTAGTATATTATGAGAAAAGTTAGGTATACTTGCCTTTATACGCTTTAATCACTATTCCTGGTTGACTTCGGTTCGACTTGGACGTTTAGCTTTAGCGTCAAACCACTACCCTATTCTGGATACGATCCCAACACTCAGGTCCTTTGATTGGAACCTTGCTGAGCTCGATGACTAACCACTAGATCATTCTTAGTCCGATGTCAATCCTCGGGTCTTCCGACTAGGACCTACATGGTTGAAATACCCTAATTCAGATAATCGTTTATGCTTAACATAATATCACTATTAATTCTACCCATACGATTTCATAACCCGATTCGTATTTATATGTATTATTGAAATACACAAAACAATTAAGGTTCACATCTTCGAAACTTGGTTCGGTATTTGTTTTCCGAAAGTATGTATACTCGTTGTTTTGAAAATAACAGGATAATTGATTATAAAATATTTTGTTACAACACGTAACTAGGTTCGTATAATATAATCATATATCTTCGTTCGACGTTTCCGATAGTTATAGGTTACGTTCCGGTATTTTCGGAGTTGATTTCCCGAAAAACAGGCAGCGTCTCCTTTGTTTATCGGCCTACTCGTCGAAACAATTTGACGTCAAATCACAACAACAACTGCAACAACAATCCAATTCACAACCCAATTCACCAATCCAAACTACCGAAACGAATTCAATTATTAATTATTATTCATTTTCATTTCGAAATTAATGCCACGACCTAATTTATTTAATCTATAAATATAGGACTCAGATAAAAATCATCACCGTCTACCACCGGCTCGGCGAGGCTCATCGCCGACGATGGTAAAATTCACGGGTTCCCGTATTTCGGACATCCTACGCGAATTTTACCGATTAATTATTATAATCTCGCACAAAAATATTTTCGATTAAATAATTAAATAATTTGCATTCGAATATTATTATTATTTTATTACAGGACAATTACAGGAAGCAATTTTACCATAGCCCCGACCCACGCGTGTCGGCCGTGAAGAACAGGACCATCGAGAAAATAAAGCAACACAGTAATAGGCAACGCAGTAACAGGCAACACGCGCCACTACTCCTCTCGGAAAAATCCAAGAGGCGACAACAACACAACCACTCTGAATCACACATACACAAATATGTATATATATAACTCACAAGTAATTGAATGATTTTAACCAAAACAGAGGCAACCAGAGCAATTAAATTGAAAAGCGAAGACAGTGGCCGGAAAAGAACAAACGGCGGCCCCAAAACTCAACTGAGTCGTGAGGATAATAGAGAAAAAGGGGGAGAAGAAAGAGATGAGAGAGAGGTGAGGGAGAGACAGTCGAAAGAGATAGAGATTATAGAGAGAATAAGCCAGAGAGATGAAGAGAGGAGGGAGAGGATCGAGAGAGGAGAGATTGAGGGGCACGTTAGAACACAGGGGAAAGAAAACAGGGGCGGTGTATTGGTTTCTGTTTGTTTTGTTTGTATTGTTATCTCCTTATTTTAATTAACTTCTGACCCGCTTTCTCACCATTTAACGAAATAGATGCGTGCTAGAATTTGTCGAAAAGTTATAATTTACATAACACAATTCTCAGAATATTCAAAAGTTAGTAAAATAAAATTTTCATGATTTTTGAATCATTTTTGGAATGCACAATATACCCGCATTTAACAAAATATCGAAGAAATGCGCAGGTGAATAAAAGCCAAAAAATCTCAGGAATAATTTTAAAATTCTCTAAATATTCCAAACTTAATAAAATATGGATTTTGTAATTTTTTTGAAGAATTCTGGAATTAAATACTGATTTTAAAATTAAATGAAATCAGAAAATCATTTAAAGATAAATAATCAATAAAATATTGATTTCTAAATTTTATAAACTCCTAAAATAATAAATAAAATTATAAAGCAACAAAAATAATTTTAGAAACAATTTAGCATTTATGAGAATAAATATTCAATCTAATCACTTTAAAAGCAAAATAATTTCATACATCTCAATAATTAATTATACAAATAATTTTCATACCTAACAATTACCCATAATTAACAATAAGGCAACATACAACTAACAGAACCGTCACATATTTTATTTATTTAATAATTCCATAATTACATTTACATATCGGATTCGAAAATATATTACTTAGCCGCTATGTAACTATAAATATGATATAATTTAATATCAGATTTGGATAATTATCAAAACAGAACTTCTTATAAAATACTTTATACAAGAATAAGGTAATAATATCTCGCCTTTTGAGAATACGGGTTTTATCGATCTATAAAATGATTAGCGTATCAAAAATTTTACGTCGGGATCCATACAGGTCAAACCGTACCCCGAATCGAAAAAGTCAAAACACGGAAAATGTTCTGAATCATCATATTAGGTTAGGAAGGAGTTTTCTGAAGAGTTTCGGGTTGTAAAAACGAAAAAATGGTTGAGGTTGGACGATTTCCAATTTTTATAAAGTAATTTTATAATTACTCAAAATAATAGTTATTAATTCTATAAATCAATATAAAATCATATAATGATCCAAAAATTAACACAATAATACCAAAATTATCTATATATGATTCTGGATAATTAAAAATTGAAATATCATAATTTTATCACATATAAACACCCAAATATTAATATCAATCATCAGATAATTCACCAAAATTCACGTAATAATCACATAATAAATATATTTTGATAAAATAATTACACGATATATCCCGGATATTACATCCTTCCTCCCTTAAAATGATTCTGTCCCCAGAATCATACTAAGGAACGGATAATAATACTTTTCAAGTATCTCACCTATAGTTTCTCAGATTGATTTCTTACCCGAACAACTTTTCCATAAGCTTAACTCATTACTTTAGCCACTACTCGGAATCTCCTATCAACATCAAAAGCTATTAGTTGCTCATGCAATCTGACTCGGGTCTCTACTTTATACATATGGAGCTAAATTACTCTTCCTGGTTATATACATATAAACGTCTTATGAACTCGTTATACCGGTGACAACAAGGCCAACTCATTTGTAATTGTTCTACCTATTTTACTGTTTTAAAGGACTAGCTTATTTTATACTAATCTTCTTTTCTTTCTAATTCTAATAATTCGTGCTCCTAACTGCCCCCCATTTTCACTAGCCGTTCTACTTCACTTTTCAGGTCTCTTTTTGTTCGATTAGCCTGGCCTATGATCGCTTTCAATCGTGTTCGAGAACCTTTAATCGGTCCCATGTACTTCTCATCCATTTGCGAATAATATATCGAGCTCATGGCGTCTTCGGTTTCTAAATTTCTTAAGTCCACTCTAAAATTTAAAATTAAAGAGAAAATCTCGACAACTGCATTTAACTCACCACTTAACAGTATATCTCAATTTCTTATTAATCCCTACCGGATATATTCATCGAGCGAGAATCTTTTACTATATGAAAGAAGATATATTAATTTGAATACCTTTTCCCTACATTATAACCTATTTTATCATTCACTTGATTCTAGGGAATTTCGATATAAAAATTTGTTGTAATGCTCTTCTCTAACATTTCGCCATAGGTAACGGTCATTCTTTTCTTCACACCACATCACCAGAAGGTCGTCTCCTATCTTTATGTCTTGTATTATATTCTCGGAGTAACCTGAATTTCCCGAGTTGTCACAATTTAACCAACTCCTATTTCTTACTTCTGTCTTACTTGTGCTTATCTATTCATAATGGTATATCTTATTTCGATTTAGCATGGTTCATAACGCTTTTCACACTTCTGTCAACATCTAGTAATCAAATATAACTTTCTTCATCTCTGGTTCTCAAGTGATTTTACTATAACATCTCTTAAAGAGCTATATTCATTTTAAAATCATTACAATATCATATTCACCCTTTGATGCAGGTTTTGGTTCTTCAGTAAATATGACAATTACTTATATGTCCTTCTATTTCCGTTCTTATGCCACGCCCACCAATATCTTCATTCAACATTCCCTATTTAGTCGCATTCTCAGGATGAAATTTATGTTTCCAATTATTGGCGTTGCACTTCATTCTTACATCAGCTCTAGCACAACTGACGTTCATAACTTACTTATATCCTGGACCATTTTATAAAAAATCTGTATCATTCTTTTGATTCTACTTCTTTTCTTAATTAGTTCTTCATTTTCATTATTTATTATTTCTTTTAAACATAAGGGATCTTTTCTCTTGATAATACTAATCTATTGATTATTGGACAAGCCATCTCAGGGGTTAACACTGGAATGAAGGCTTTTTATTTATAAACATTTAAATTTGTTACTAACAGGATCATTACAATCCATTGTCCGCTATCTTCTTAGCCTTACTTAATTCATCACTGATCGCACATTTTTATTTCTAGTTATCTCTCACTATTCCTTATCGCGTATTTAGCCTTTTCCGGTTGAAGATACGCTTCGGATTATTGAGGTATGTGCCATCTGTATATCTTCTTTTCTACCTAATCAAGAATTCACCTGCGCACTTTGCCAGCCTCTGTCTCACATCAGATACTTGTATTCACGAGTTTTCTAGTATTTCATCGTAACTTTCATTACCTCGTCATGCTATATGGATATACATTCACGTCCTTCAGGGAGCACCATTACCGATGATAAAATTTCTTTACTCTATCTTGAATCTTTAGTTCTTGAAAATGTTCTTCTTATTTGTTACAAAAGGGCATATTCACAGATAAAATCTTGCACAGACTTGCAGTAACATTGCGCTAATTCTACCAAACTTCTGATTCCTACTAATGTCTTTACTTCCTCCAAATTCCTAATTGCTTTGATTTCGGATCTGAAAATCATGTCAGAATTTGACTTAATTTAGTTGAGATCGATTTCCATTAAGCTGATCATGAGTTGGTAAAGTCAATCAATTAACTCTTTTAATTGATCAATTCAACCAAGTGATGACTAGCTAAATGAAATCAAAGATAATTATATAAAGTCGATTTGGTCATAACAACATTTTTCAAGAACCGAGATCGCAATCATTTGGAGTATCAACCGGGGTATTAATAACACACTAAAGTCTACTTTTGATTTTAAAAAGTAGGGTATTTTCCAAAAATTTGGGCAGCATTTCCCCTATAATCTTGACTACTAGTCGGACTCAAGCCGACACCATCAATCAATCAAGCCATCTACAAACACATCAATCCACTTCCATCCACCAAACTCATCAATTCACCATACTTCAGGATATATCATGCTAATCACCACATATCCTATCAATTGACATAACATCCATCTTTTGATTGGACTAAGGTCTTAAACCAACAATGATTAATATAACTATTCAGAATATTACCAAATATTACTAATAAACTTAAAATTTACCTTGTTATTATTTTTTTTTCAAAACTTTATTTCGCGATTTCTTTAACTTATCTCTTAAATTCAAGCACTCTAATTAACAATTCATATTACTTATGCTTGTTCATAAATCCGTCTTAAAGATATCTTTTATTCTTATTTCATACCATTACTACTAGTGTATAGTTAATTTCAAAAATTATGCCGCATCTTTCAACTAATCACCAATCTCCTATTATTAACGATATACACTCATTTTTATTAATTAATCTGTTTATCTTTTAATAACCACGCATGGTTTCAATTATCATTATCACAATCTGGTGAAAACTTAATTACTTTTAGATCATTATTTCCAAAAAGATTTCACAATCGAATCACCATTCCTTCATCTCCACTTATGTTCCCGTTTCGAATTTTCCTCGCTGGCTCGGTTATGGGTGTTAAATTCACCATATTCATTTACTCAATTTAAAGAACCTAACAATTCCTTGAAGAGCACACTCGAAATTCATACACAATTAAGATTTCTTCGATCTTATATCTTCATAACAAATATCTTCCCGCGATGGAAGGATGCTTCACGTATTAGTCGCTTGTCTGAGTCATTTTTTAAGAATTCCTTAGTCTTCGGTTGTCGTGCCGACACTCGTTCGCTTTGTCTGATGTACACAGCTTTACCTTCTTATTTTATAATTAATTTACTTACTACGGTTCACTATCTATTTATTTCACGTCGAAAATCTCCTAACTTGAAGTGCATTGTGTTAATACAATCTACCGTACTGATGAAATTCTCGTAACAAGAACAATCATTTTATTTTATGTCTTTGTAACGACCACGTTATTGGTGTATCAATTCCTCCTTTCCCGCAGATATCGACCATTTATCGGCTTGCAATCATATCTATATTTGACATGTAATTCCACCAGCTACATGGGTCTATTCTACTTCTTTTTAAAATCTTCAAAGAATATACTTTACGCAAAAGGAGAGTTTGGGTATATAATTTTGATTGAAAAGCTGTGTAACGAACAACAATGCAACAAACAGTTGGGAGAATCCGTAAGTCAATAAATTATAATTGAAGGAGGAAGAATGAGTGAGGATTTAGATATGAATGAGACAACCATATTTGTACTCAAGATGGCCAGTCTTTTATACTATATGGCATACAGCACATGATTATGTGGCGTCCCACCAGACTCTTCGTCATTCCGACAAAGCGTCACATCACAACACTGTTTGTCTCAATCAGGAAACAATAATTTGAGAAGAGAAATATTTCGGAAGGAATACAAGAAAATTTCTTTCGTTCTCGCCTCATATAATAATAAAAAGATCTCATATGTGTTCAAGAATCAAAAGGAACATATATTATCGTATTGAAGAAAGAATGACACTGTTGGTCACCGTCCACGCTTCACTTAAGTATACTTTCAGGGATCATTCGAATACAAATTCACAATTTAGGTCACATCATAACTTCAGAATATCGTCTGAAAATGTCTTCACAATAAATACTTTAATGATTTGATCATAATCGCTTCTTTACGAAGTTTATAATCATTGCTTCCGATTTCATCTATGCCGCGTAGAATAACCATCGATCACGCAACGTCTCAACTTCGTCGATAGGAATAACATTCTTTTCCAATCATCTGGAAGAGTCTTCCATTTCCTTTAATTATTCTTTTTCTTTTTAAATCACGAGTCTTTTTAAATTTTAATAATCTCATAAATTGGATAAATAATGTTTTAACATATTGATTCAATTGTTAATATTATTAAACAAAATTTATGTTCGTCTTTCACAGAAAAACTTTAAACTTCCCTCATGATAGTGGGTCTACTTGGTTCTCTAAATTAACAATACTGAGTCTAAATCCATTATTCATTTAGGTCATTCTCTACTTATAATAACAAGAACTTAAGTAGTACTTTGACAACCAAATTGTGAAACTCATTTTATACAAGGATCTTCTGAAAGTTTATTAAGAAAATCTTTTTCGAAAACTCATTTTAAAATTTTGAAAATCAACCATTTGGTTGTCATTACTATATAAGTTACTCGTTATTCTTATAATCCACTAATGAGATATCTAATTAAAGGAATGCCCATGTACGGGTCTCTCCACTTCGGTATATTCTCTATTTCACCTTGGATTCCGTTAGCATTTATTAGTCGACGAAACTTCATTCACCGTTGTGTACCATTTCATTTGTAACTCTAACCCAATACTGACGTTTGATACTATCTTTGATATTCCCGTCGCCGTCCTTGATGTTATGCTTACAACCAACTAATGCAATTCGATGTTTCGCCTGTACATAAGGTTGCATCTTCTTTCTAATCTTACATATACCTAATAAGGTTGATATCATTCCCTGCGTAGCGCCTGATAAGTAATAAGAAACCTCTCGCAACGATAGTGCCTTTGAACTTGCGACGCTGGTTCTTCATCAGCTTCAATCAACTCGTTACCTCCAACGTGAAGCTTGGCCTATTACCTAATTCTAAGTTAAATCATACTAAAACTCACCTAACTTTCCTTAATACAAAGTTCTTATAAGAATCAATCACTTTTTTTTAAAACCATATGAAAAGTAGGGTAACATACCCAGTCTCCATCGAGCTATCGACTCCTTATTACTATAGGGTCTGAGAACTCAATATATCTATAGCGTTGTTATATTTGCCTTACACTTTTCTCAATAATATCCTATCTCACTAATTCCATATCGGATCTGCTAATCCTAATTCACACTCAATTCAAACTTAAAATAAGTATGCATAAGTCTTTCCTATCTCCTATAGCCTATCATTCCTATCTTACTCTCACATATTCTTATTTCAGGGACCAATAACCTGTTGCTCTGATGCCAACTTGTAACAGCCCAAATCCGGGGTCAAGATTTGGTGTCACTAAACAATCTTTACAGGTTATGGTATGAAGCAAGAATCTAACCTTGTACAATTCACAACAACTAAAATACAAGTTTAAATACCTTTGTACTAATTCCCTTGTCTTATTTTTCTAACATCTTCATCCTCTTGCAGTGAAGATCTTTCTAACTTCTGTTGTCTATTAATCGATTTCCAAGTATCAGTTTCAAAAGAACTTTTCCGGACAAAATCTTTAAATAATTAATAACATTTCTATTTCTTTGAATTAGTTAAACGAATAAACATTGACTATTACCAGCCTTGAATTATAAAACAGAACTGACGAGCAATTCCCAGATTCATTTCCTGAATCAGGGTTTTGTCAGATTTTGTTATCATAAAACTTTTCAAGAGAGAATGTCGTTAATGGCGATCAACAATGAATTAGACTGGACACTAGTGTAACGTTCACAACAACTAAAATACAAGTTTAAATACCTTTGTACTAATTCCCTTGTCTTATTTTTCTAACATCTTCATCCTCTTACAGTGAAGATCTTTCTAACTTTTGCTGTCTATTAAAAGCTATTCACTTTTATCCTCATTTATTTCTGATAGAAAAAGAATTTACAAAGAAAGAGTGAGCCAAAAATTCTCAGCAAGTATATAATCGATTTCCAAGTATCAGTTTCAAAAGAACTTTTCCGGACAAAATCTTTAAATAATTTATAACATTTCTATTTCTTTGAATTAGTTGAGCGAATAAACATTGGCTATTACCAGCCCTGAATTATAAAACAGAAGTTACGAGCAATTCCCAGATTCATTTCCTGAATCAGGGTTTTGTCATATTTTGTTATCATAAAACTTTTCAAGAGAGAATGTCGTTAATGGCGATCAACAATAAATTAGACAGGACACTAGTGTAACGTTCATACGCATACCCTGCTGATCAGTCAGGATATAGTGTAGATCTATACCTACCTGTATAGATCCATTCGGGTACCCAGGCACTATGGTCCAAGGGTCCGGTCCATCCCCGGTCCATAGGGTCCAGCTCATCACTGGCCCTCATAGTAACCATCTGTAACACCCCCAAATCCGGGGTCGGGGATCTGGGTTGTCACGAGTTCCATTTCCCATAATAACACCCAATCTTAATAAACAATCAACTACTCTGTACTGTGACCCCACAATAAACACACACACCACAAGTTATAGTCTCAGAGATGAATATCCAAAAATAATCACAAGTCGTTTTATTCCATAATTATATGCCAATACACCTTAAAAAGGTTTCTGAATAAATTTACATTTCTTTGCCATTATTACAATTCATACATATACATAATCTGGTACATCAAAAGTTGAAAGCCTAGCCTATTAGTAGTTCCTACCTCAGCTACAGCGACATCAACGCCAATAGGAAACTGCGGAACGTTTCCTATCCGCTCGCGAATTGGGAGCTTGGTCCTGTTCATCTTGTCTATCTGATGTTGTGTGATGAAAGAAGAAAGCAAGGGTGAGCAACAAGCCCACCAAAATAATATGTATAGTGATTTACAATATATGAGCATTCTCATAGTACTCATGAAAGTCTTGGTCAAGAAGAAATGAACCAAGTTGATATCTTAACGCGACCAAGTCGCAAAATATTCAGTATATATGTATATATACTTTTCAAAATCTTGGAAGTCCTCTTCCATGCATAATATACACAGAGTTCCAGTTTATAACTGTATAAAAATATCGTTGCAAGGTGATCTCATATATCTAACCTTGTCTCAACGTTTTTCTGAAAATCTTTGTCATGCATAAGATAATCATTTACTAGATATAAGTTTAAAAGATGAAGTTACAAGATACTCCAATATACTTATATCTGAATACTACTTGAACTACCACCGTTCAAGTTATAATCAGTTTCAAAGTTCATCACCCATATGAGACTACAAGATAAGACTTGAATAGATTCAATCTTTGAAATATCATTATAAATAATGAAGTTACGAGATACTTCATTAAGTCCTGATATATATATATATATCCATATATATATATATATCTCATACATTTCCTGAAAATCTCTGTCATGTAAAGTATGAACAGAGTTGTAATATCCAATGAATTTGGAAAGAAAAGAATTTTGGCATAAACCCGATATCTTGCTGATCAGGCAAAGATACCCATTAAGTAACCTTTTCTACTAGTAGATGGATGAATCCCCCACCGGTCATCACTCTGGCCACATAAGGACCTTGTGCTGGACCGCCACCCGGCCTCTTACGCATTGATGGACTGCCACCCAGCCACTTACACTTTGATAGACCGTACCCCGGCCTGTCGCTTATGCCGCCTCAATTAGATGGACTTACTTCCCGAACGTTGGGCAAGTAATCAAATTATTTTCTCAAAACAGCAACCACGTTGCGAATGTAAAATACACCACAGAGCTGGATCCCCCAGGTTTTGAGCGAGTATTTAAATCCCCTTTGAAAGGAAGATCTTAAATATAAAAATGAGTTTTGGGGTCCACTCTAACTTTAAAAATCATTTTGAAGACTCGAAAACATTTTTAAGAATGTTTGGAGTACTGCTGATTTATTAAAATAAATCAGTCCCAATATATTTAGAAAATATCTGAATATTATTATTTAAATAATATTCCCATAAAGAATAATCTTTATAAAAATAATTGAAGTAGAAGTTTTAAAACTCATACTTGAAATGGATATTAAATAACCAAAGATATACTTATACGAAAGTATAATCTTTATTTGAATAATCGAAAATAAGTTTGATTATCGAAACATTATTCTTTAATAAAATAAAGAATATTATAAAATAATAAGCGGAGTCATAATACCTCGAATGAATATTATAAATAATATTCATTAAATAAAATAAAGTAATCGAATAAACCTTATTCGATCAATAGTTTTGAAAACTATATCCATATATATATAAATATATATATATAATATACTCGGGAACATCGACTCCCGGTTTAGAAATATGTTCACCTTGGGGTCCCCTTTTCTAAGGGTATATGCAAATTACCGCTTATTTGTAGCATAGGTATTATGCAACTAATAAGCATTTGAACCAACAGATATATATCAAGATTACGAAACAGACATGCATATATACCATATCACATGCTCCAATATATCGCAAGAATTTGCTAATAATAATCATGCATTTATCACAAGATAATGCATATACACATATACATCACAACAACAGTATAACGGGTAGAAAACTTGCCTGAGTGCTCCCGGATAGACTTAAGCTTAGAGTGGGTCCGATAACCTATGAACAACAACATAAGTTGGAATTAAACCCCGATCGCTTAAGAAACTAGACTTTAACCAATTGAACCCTAACGTTCGCTTATGGTCACTCCTACGCTTAACGAATCACCTAAGTCGTTCGAGTACCCTCGGCTCCACCATTTTTAAATAAATTAACCATTAAGAGTTTTAAGGCGATTCTTTCGCGAGTGCCTTACCAACTGCCTGATCCACTTAACATAATTGTTTCATATCCCAATTAGTCATTTAAAGTCCTTAACCAAGGTTTCAAAGTAAGGCGAGGGGTGATGGTTCGTTCGTGAAACGCCGTTACTTAAAACGGTCGTTTCTCCTAAACCGTACATCGGAATCAAATGAACTACATATCAAAATGAAGCTCGTAACATGAACTATCTAATAATGGCAATGGTCAAAACCTAACAGGGAGTTCTCGGGTCCTGATGTTAAGAGCAAAAACAGTCTAAAGTATATCGGACTTTACGACGGCTATGTTTACGCGATTTCCCAAATTTTTACCTTTCCAAATCATATCAATCCAACTACCAATCAACAAAAACTCAAGATACACATTAATGCTACTGATTTCAGTCATAATAAGCTCAAGGATCTCAATCCAATCATATATTATAACATCTCCAAATTCATCTAAACTACTTAACAATTAAGCTCGAATCATGCTTATCATTCAAATTACTACTCATCCATCCAAACCATCTCCAAACTTCAACATTTAAACTTATTACTAAAGGGTGTGAAGATTTATACCTTTCTTGGAGGGTGGAAAGTTACTAGAAAGCCTTATGGAGCCTCCTACAAGCTTGATCTTTCCAAAGAAATCAAGAACACAAAGTTAGGCTTTAAAGTTTCTAAAGGTTCGATTGAAATAACTGTAAAAATGAGGGTCTTACCATGCTTATTTGGACGATACTTGTGAACAAGAGTTGTAGGCCATCTCAATACCTTTCCAACGAGCTATAGAACACAACATTTGAGTGAGTATTGAAGGAGATATGGCAGTTTGAAGTTGCTGGGTTTATTTTAGCCGAGAGCTTTCTTCTTGAAATGGGAAAGTCAACTTTCAATTTGTATTTGTGTTATGATATTTGTTGGTTGGTTGCTTCCTTTTGTCTTGGAAATAAATTAAATTTTTACCATGGTGAAAAATGTGTGGCTCACAATCAACCAACCAATCCTTCCCACTTGTCATGCTTATGTCACCTTGTGATGTCATCCTCCCTCACTTGCCCTCTTCTTATTGGTTGGATGACCTCATCATCCCTAACCTCCTTGATTAACTCCTAATTGTTTGCCTAATGACCGCTGATCTATTATACGGTTCGCTTAACTTTCGTTCTCGTTTCTTGTTTGAGGGATCATACTCGGGATCTTATTACTTGGGTTTACTTAACCTTTCTCAATACATTATATTCCTTTTATGATCCTCTCTTATAATCATTTAATTTAAATCCTTTTTATCCTGTTACCTTATACTCAATTCTTTCTGTATCTAGTGAATTTGCGGGAAAAATCAAAGTGTTCGAATTTGGATTCTGACGATCTTTACATACACTTATATACCATATAGAGTACTAATAAGATCTCAGAATATCAATAAAAGAACCCCTACATAGTGTGGCATGAAAAGTTTTCTCATTCAGCATAATTAGCAAAATCACTATTCATAAGGGTTACAAAAAGTCCAAAATTTTTGGGGTTATTACAGTCTCCCCTCCTTAAAAGGATTCCATCCCGGAATCAGATAGAAAATAGTTGGGGATGCTTTTTTAGCATTGAGCCTTCTAACTCTCAAGTCAATTTTCCCACATTGTGGTTCTACCACCAACTCTGACTAGTTTGATAACCCTTCTCCTAAGTACTTGTTCCTTTTCAATCTATAACCCTTCCTGGTTGCTCCATATAGGCTACGTTTGGTTGCATGCCTATGCGCTCATATGCCCCTATTTGTCTGACATCCGGATTACACTTCCTTAACATTGATACGTGGAACACGTTATGAACTTGCTACAGGTTCGGGGGTAGGGCTAGCTCATATGCTAACTTCCCAATATGTCTTAATATCTCCAAGGGTCTAACAATTTGTGGACTTAGTTTTCCTTTCTTTCCGAACCTCATCAATCCTTTCCAAGAGATACCTTTAACATTACTAGGTCCCCTATTTCATACTCTTTGTCCTTTCGAGTCAAATCAGCATACCTCTTATGTCCATCTTGGGTTACTACCAGCCGTCCTCTGATTAGATCTATTATATCCCTGGTCCTTTGGACTACTGCGGGTCCGAGCATCTTGCGCTCTGCAACTTCATCCTAACATAAGGGAGATCGACATTGTCTTCCCTCAAGGATCTCATAAGGCGACAACTCGATAATGACATATGATCTATTGTCGTAAGAAAACTCAATCCGTGTTAAGTGATCATTCCAATTTCTTTCAAGTCTATTGCACAGACTCTCATTATAGCTTCTAGCGTTATAGCTTTTGCTTCTCAATACTCATTCTTTTCTAATTCGTAAGCGTTACTATCTTCCGTACATAATACTATGTTGGTTACACTTTTGCTCGTTAGCGTTCTATAACCTTTTAATAACCTCGTCAACCTTAGTATCACGAATGTGTTTCCATTCCGAATACCAGCACAAGTTTACTACTCCTTTTTCAACTGCTTCTATCTTCGAAAGCTTAGTCCTTCATATAGAAGTAAAAGAATTTATTGAGAGATCACTATGATCATGAACACTTGTTATATCGCATAGTTAGTACAGAAGGTGGCCAGCCTTTAGTACTTGACAAGCAATTAAACAACATGTGGTATCCTACTAGGCTTCTATCACACAGATAGATAGTCATTCAGCAATACCTCCCCTTCTGGAAGGGTTGTTCTTCTCAACTTACATGAAATGAAAATGAGAGAAAAAACGAATTGAAGAGAATTGTATATATAAAAAAATATACTGCCACCAAATATCTGGCTTGGAACCTACCTCTGAACTATAGAGGTTTGCCATAGGAGAACAAAACATATATGTATTTATATCAACATCAAGCATTATAGCATCGTATTTCACATGCCTAAATATTTTTGCTATTCTGTCCATCATTCTATGGACCCTTGCTCTTCCTCGAGCTTATACACAATCACCTTTGAAACTCCCTCGATATCGAAAATTGAATCTGGGATCTCATTCTAGACATCATCGTTACTAGAATTCTATGCTTGCACCGCAACCTTCCTCATATAGTAATACGACTCTCTTTTCATAAGAGGGAATAAATATTCAATAGGTAGATACTCTACGTAATTAGTCTATCAATGATAACTAATATACTACCATGACCCGATTAGTGGTACTCAATCTCAACATCCATTCCAATACAACTCTCACGGTTGTAATCAGCTCATTACTCGTAGAATCATTGCTGCATTACTATGGTCCACCACTGACCTACTGTCGTCATTCACTTCCTATGAAATCTTAATATCTAACCATACGGAGTCCATACATGTCATATAGAATACTTCTAAGGAGTTAACATAACCACCAATCATAATTCATGAAGAACACTCCAAACTCTGACGTACTTTCATGACATGAAGTAGATAAAATTGCAGAAGGGTTTCAGTCAAAGCAACGATAGCAGGTTAATACCATTCTTAATCGTATGCCTTAAATAGAAGACTTAACTCAAGGGTTCGTCTAGTCCTTTTTGAAACATGGTCCTGGCTTATCTCAAGATAGTATCTTCTGAGATAGATAGCCCGCTCATGGAAATTACACGAATTAAACCTTTACCAACTACTATTACGGTTGGATATTGCACAGTCATCAGAAGGAATGTCAATCTTCCAAACTATAATACAACCTTCATAGCTTTAACCATCATCACTGTATTCCTTTGGCACAAGCGCCTATAATTATCCTCTTACCTTTAAAGTGTCGGCCACCTCTTTGGCCTTTCCTGATAGTAAAATTTCCTTACAGTCAATGTCATTTTAACCATCTCCAAATAAATTTTCTACCTCATTTCAATCACAGCTTATGTGAAGATGTTTTCCTTAAAATCTGATGAGTAAAAAAAAATATCACCATTTTTCCATAAGTTATTGCCTCAGTCTTTAGAGGTTAATCACTGTCACGACTGACTCTCAATCATACTTAGAACATCTTTTATCTAAAGTCCTAATTGCCCTGAACAATTTCGACCATTACTGGTTCGATCCATACTTTCTCGTGGTGTAACACGTGCCCCACTTGGCATCATTATTATTACGTCACATTTCCTTTATCAACATTTCTATTCTTGAGAATTTTAAATATTAACTTTCTCCTTGTAAAACCTCTAAGGTTATCCTTGAATCGTTCCTCCTGTATTCCCTAGATACCGGGCATATCAAGATACCATTTATTAATACCAGAATCATTGTCTATATACTTCTGAAAAAATTTCTCCACTGATTCTTAAAGGTTGTTATTACCTTAATCCTTTCCAATTCATACTGTCAAAACCCATACTATCCCTATTTAGGGTGAAATGCCAACCTTTATGCATTCCCCTAGGATTCATTTTAAGTTACCGATGTTCTATCCTTAATTCCACCTTTAAAAGGTACATGCATCCTTCCATGGATAAATCAAGTCATATATCCTTGATAAGGGTGTCTTATTCAATCATTCCCGCCTCGATAGTATATGCCTAATTTCACAATAACATCTGTATTCAAAATGGGGTCAATCAATATGGCCTCCAAAAGATAACAACGGTTATCCGCTTTTCTTGCCTAATTTGGTAACGATAACAAGGATATTCTGGAAGATATTGGTCGTGTTCAACGTGAACTTCTTCTTAATAATTCCTTATTTACTTTTGTTGTTTATCTCAACAGTCATCTCAATGTTGGGATATCTTTCATACCTGGCGTCTCCCTTTTTGGGTATCAAGCCACCGGTCTTACACTTCACATTCTTGAAGGTCACTTCCTTCATCCAATTTTCCAAATTTCTTACTTCCTTGTCTTCTCAGTCTATCCGCGTCTCATTATTTATCCTTCGAACTATCTCAAGGTTTCCTCGAATCCTCCCAACTTACAGGGGATAAAATATGTGTATCTCTTATTCCTTCAATCATCAACTTTAACTCATGGTGAATCACCCTCATCCTGACGATTACATACTTTTCTATTTCTATTGCTATGAGGATTTAGGGTTTCCTCATACCCAACTCCCTTATCATTCCTCAAACTCTATTGCCTTTATATTCCTTTCCACTTCAGTTTCTTTTTATTTTCCTTTCTCTTATCATTATTTCATAAACCAACACAACATAAGCATTGATTTCAAAGATCCCGTCATTCTGGATTCGTGCCCTCAGAACGAATCTTGACAACTTTTACAACTTAGATTCATAATTCATCATACTCTTCTGCCTTTGTTCTGGCTCTAAAGCTTCTACACTATCT
The DNA here is from genome assembly GCF_009905375.1 of Apium graveolens. Classification (NCBI taxonomy): domain Eukaryota; kingdom Viridiplantae; phylum Streptophyta; class Magnoliopsida; order Apiales; family Apiaceae; genus Apium; species Apium graveolens. The sequence continues at coordinate 144,197,398 of NC_133656.1, read as the reverse complement.
CCATAACCTTGGGAAGTACTTTCCTGAAAACAATTGACTGAACTTTAATCAGTTTATTATAATCTCTTGCTCCGTGCCTTCCTTGGCCTTTCACCGGCGGGTGGCCTCTCTCTTAGGAGGGTAAGTGACAAAACATTCTTTTGTGATTCGTCAATCATTTAGAATCTCAAATGATTCCTATATTTCCTTTAGCCAGGCTCTTGCCTCGACTGGGTCAGCTTGTTCCTTGGAACTCTGAGAGCTTAGCGACTTAAAGGTCCTGAAAGAATTTCTCTCCGCATTGTTTCCTCAGGGTTGTGGTTGGGGATAATAGTCTAAGTTCTGTCTAGACAGGTCCATAAATTTTCGTATAGGAGTACCGTCTCGGGTCTCCTTTCCTTACTCGACTTCTGTTTCCTTAGTCTGAACATTCCCTCCTCCTCCCCATAATCGGGGTCATCCTACATATTTTAAATCCTCATTTTCCACTTCATCATGTTATGGGTTCCTTCTATCTTGATGGCGACCTCCCTGACTATCACGTTCAGGGTTTGCTCTAAATCTTATTCCTCAAACTAGCTTTCATCTAAGATCTCATCTTTAAGCTCTTGAACATTTGGAACCCAAATTCTGTAGGAATATCTCATTATTCCCTTATCCTCTTTCTCGGTATTAATCTCTTATCTATTTGTTAGCTCTCTGCCTTCATTCATCACTTTTTCTGGCACAATATGTTCTTTTCCAATAATTCAGGTTGTATTGCAATCTCAAATAGCTTTTCGGTACCGGCTCCGGTTACCTTCACTTCTATTTCCATTTTCTCAAAATCTCTTATAAACTCTCCCAAAGACATTATCATCTTGAGTCTCTCCTTTTTACTAAGGGCATCAGCCACCACATTGGTTTTCCCCGAATGATAAAGAATCTCCCAATCATAATTCTTGATTAGCTCTAACCGCCTCCTCTGGCGTATGTTGAGCTCTTTCTACGGGAAAATGTACTAGAGTACTTATGGCTTAGGTAAATCTCGCACTTCTCTTAATACAAGTAGTGCCTCCAATCTTTAGGGCAAAACTATTGCCACAAGCCCAAGCTCATGGGTGGGGATATCGAATTTTATATTCCCTTAATTTTCTTGACGCGTACGTGAGTACCTTGTTGTGCTGTATAAGAGCACCCTAATTCCTTATGCGAAGCGTCAATACAAATCACAAAATCTCCTTTTTCCATCCGGCAATGCCAACATAGGGGCCATCACCAATCTTTGCTTCAGTTCTTGAAAGCTGTTCTCGCATTTCTCTGTCCATTCAAACTTCTCAGCCTTACGAGTAAGCCGCGTTAAAGGGGCTACTATCTTTACAAACTTGAACGAACCTCCGGCAGTGACCGGCCAATCCTACCTCTGGTAGTCGCCCTAACCATGGTTATCAATTTCTCAGCGGTCATCTCTTCAGTCTTGTTAGGATCCTCCACGAGATCCTTCTCAACAACAATCCCTTCTGGGACAACATCCTCAACCGCTACATCCTTAATATGAATATCATCCGGTCCCTCATTAGGGTGTTCCATCGGATCCACAATCCGATCCCCAATCATTAATAAAACATCATCACGCTGTTGCTCCTCAACCTCAGGGTTCGGAGTCCCGCTACCATATATGATAACGAACTACGCTTCTATCGCTACATTTATAAGGGTTCCCATAAGGGTTTTAACTGTCAGTACTACGTTAGGTAGCCCGACTATGAACTTGGCAAGAGTTCTTATTATCTTAGTGAACTTATTATCTTAACGTCGCATCATCTCTGAGGTTTATAACGCTTAGCTCTGATACCACTTCTGTAACACCCCCAAATCCGGGGTCGGGGATCTGGATTGTCACGAGTTCCATTTCCCTTAACAACACCCAATCTTAATAAACAATCAACTACTCTGTACTGTGACCCCACAATAAACACACACACCACAAGTTATAGTCTCAGAGATGAATATCCAAAAATAATCACAAGTCGTTTTATTCCACAATTATATGCCAATATACCATAAAAAGGTTTCTGAATAAATTTACATTTCTTTGCCATTATTACAATTCATACATATACATAATCTGGTACATCAAAAGTTGAAAGCCTAGCCTATTGGTAGTTCCTACCTCAGCTACAGCGACATCAACGCCTATAGGAAACTGCGGAACGTTTCCTATCCGCTCGCGAATTGGGAGCTTGGTCCTGTTCATCTTGTCTATCTGATGTTGTGTGATGAAAGAAAAAAGCAAGGGTGAGCAACAAGCCCACCAAAATAATATGTATAGTGATTTACAATATATGAGCATTCTCATAGTACTCATGAAAGTCTTGGTCAAGAAGAAATGAACCAAGTTGATATCTTAACGCGACCAAGTCGCAAAATATTCAGTACATATGTATATATACTTTTCAAAATCTTGGAAGTCCTCTTCCATGCATAATATACACAGAGTTCCAGTTTATAACTGTATAAAAATATCGTTGCAAGGTGATCTCATATATCTAACCTTGTCTCAACGTTTTTCTGAAAATCTTTGTCATGCATAAGATAATCATTTACTAGATATAAGTTTAAAAGATGAAGTTACAAGATACTCCAATATACTTATATCCGAATACTACTTGAACTACCACCGTTCAAGTTATAATCAGTTTCAAAGTTCATCACCCAGATGAGACTACAAGATAAGACTTGAATAGATTCAATCTTTGAAATATCATTATAAATAATGAAGTTACGAGATACTTCATTAAGTCCTGATATATATATCCATATATATATATATCTCATACATTTCCTGAAAATCTCTGTCATGTAAAGTATGAACAGAGTTGTAATATCCAATGAATTTGGAAAGAAAAGAATTTTGGCATAAACCCGATATCTTGCTGCTCAGGCAAAGATACCCATTAAGTAACCTTTTCTACTAGTAGATGGATGAATCCCCCACCGGTCATCACCCTGGCCACATAAGGACCTTGTGCTGGACCGCCACCCGGCCTCTTACGCGTTGATGGACTGCCACCCAGCCACTTACACTTTGATAGACCGTACCCCGGCCTGTCGCTTATGCCGACTCAATTAGATGGACTTACTTCCCGAACGTTGGGCAAGTAATCAAATTTTTTTCTCAAAACAGCAACCACGTTGTGAATGTAAAATACACCACAGAGCTGGATCCCCCAGGTTTTGAGCGAGTATTTAAATCCCCTTTGAAAGGAAGATCTTAAATATAAAAATGAGTTTTGGGGTCCACTCTAACTTTAAAAATCATTTTGAAGACTCGAAAACATTTTTAAGAATGTTTGGAGTACTGCTGATTTATTAAAATAAATCAGTCCCAATATATTTAGAAAATATCTGAATATTATTATTTAAATAATATTCCCATAAAGAATAATCTTTATAAAAATAATTGAAGTAGAAGTTTTAAAACTCATACTTGAAATGGATATTAAATAACCAAAGATATACTTATACGAAAGTATAATCTTTATTTGAATAATCGAAAATAAGTTTGATTATCGAAACATTATTCTTTAATAAAATAAAGAATATTATTAAATAATAAGCGGAGTCATAATACCTCGAATGAATATTATAAATAATATTCATTAAATAAAATAAAGTTATCGAATAAACCTTATTCGATCAATAGTTTTGAAAACTATATTCACATATATATATATATATAATATACTCGGGAACATCGACTCCCGGTTTAGAAATATGTTCACCTTGGGGTCCCCTTTTCTAAGGGTATATGCAAATTACCGCTTATCTCTAGCATAGGTATTATGCAACTAATAAGCATTTGAACCAACAGATATATATCAAGATTATGAAACAGACATGCATATATACCATATCACATGCTCCAATATATCGCAAGAATTTGCTAATAACAATCATGCATTTATCACAAGATAATGTATATACACATATACATCACAACAACAGTATAACGGGTAGAAAACTTGTCTGAGCGCTCCCGGATAGACTTAAGCTTAGAGTGGATCCGATAACCTATGAACAACAACATAAGTTGGAATTAAACCCCAATCGCTTAAGAAACTAGACTTTAACCAATTGAACCCTAACGTTCGCTTATGGTCACTCCTACGTTTAACGAATCACCTAAGTCGTTCGAGTACCCTCGGCTCCACCATTTTTAAATAAATTAACCATTAAGAGTTTTAAGGCGATTCTTTCGCGAGTACCTTACCAACTGCCTGATCCACCTAACATAATTGTTTCATATCCCAATTAGTCGTTTAAAGTCCTTAACCAAGGTTTCAAAGTAAGGCGAGGGGTGATGGTTCGTTCGTGAAACGCCGTTACTTAAAACGGTCATTTCTCCTAAACCGTACATCGGAATCAAACGAACTACATATCAAAACGAAGCTCGTAACATGAACTATCTAATAATGGCAATGGTCAAAACCTAACAGGGGGTTCTCGGGTCCTGATGTTAAGAGCAAAAACAGTCTAAAGTATATCGGACATTACGACGGCTATGTTTACGCGATTTCCCAAATTTTTACCTTTCCAAATCATATCAATCCAACTACCAATCAACAACAACTCAAGATACACATCAATGCTACTGATTTCAGTCATAATAAGCTCAAGGATCTCAATCCAATCATATATTATAACATCTCCAAATTCAACTAAACTACTTAACAATTAAGCTCGAATCATGCTTATCATTCAAATTACTACTCATCCATCCAAACCATCTCCAAACTTCAACATTCAAACTTATTACTAAAGGGTGTGAAGATTTATACCTTTCTTGGAGGGTGGAAAGTTACTAGGAAGCCTTATGGAGCCTTCTACAAGTTTGATCTTTCCAAAGAAATCAAGAACACAAAGTTAGGCTTTAAATGTTCTAAAAGTTTGATTGAAAGAACTGTAAAAATGAGGGTCTTACCATGATTTTTTGGAAGAGACTTGTTAACAAGAGTTGTAGGCCATCTCAATATCTTTCCAACGAGCTATAGAACACAACATTTGAGTGAGTATTGAAGGAGATATGGCAGTTTGAAGTTTCTAGGTTTGTTTTAGCCAAGAGCTTTCTTCTTGAAATGGGAAAGTCAACTTTCAATTTGTATTTGTGTTATGATATTTGTTGGTTGGTTGCTTCCTTTTGTCTTGGAAATAAATTAAATTTTTACCATGGTGAAAAATGTGTGGCTCACAATCAACCAACCAATCCTTCCCACTTGTCATGCTTATGTCACCTTGTGATGTCATCCTCCCTCACATGCCCTCTTCTTATTGGTTGGATGACCTCATCATTCCTAACCTCCTTGATTAACTCCTAATTATTTGCCTAATGACCGCTGATCTGTTATACGGTTCGCTTAACTTTCGTTCTCGTTTCTCGTTTGAGGGATCATACCCGGGATCTTATTACTTGGGTTTCCTTAACCTTTCTCAATACATTATATTCCTTTTATGATCATCTCTTATAATCCTTTAATTTAAATCCTTTTTATCCTGTTACCTTATACTCAATTCTTTCTGTATCTAGTGGATTTGCGGGAAAAATCAAAGTGTTCGAATTTGGATTCTGACGATCTTTACATACACTTATATACCATATAGAGTACTAATAAGATCTCAGAATATCAATAAAAGAACCCCTACATAGTGTGGCATGAAAAGTTTTCTCATTCAGCATAATCAGCAAAATCACTATTCATAAGGGTTACAAAAAGTTCAAAATTTTTGGGGTTATTACACCATCCAGCCCGTAGAGTATTTTGATGTCAAATCATTTTGATTTCAAAACATCCCAATTCAGGGTTCGTAAATAACGCCGAAGAATAGGTATTTTCCCAAGAGATCAATCGATAATTTGGAACAATAATGAAAGGAACTTAAATAATTAAGAGTAATTGCAATAAAATATAAAACAATTAAGTATTCTGAACTTAGAATAGAAATGAAGTATTTGTAGTATATTACGAGAAAAGTTAGGAATACTTGCCTTTACGCTTTAATCACTATTGCTGGTTGACTTCGGTTCGACTTGAACGTTTGGCTTTATCGTCAAACCACTACCTTATTCTGGATACGATCCCAACACTCAGGTACTTTGATTGGAACCTTGCTGAGCTCGATGACTAACCACTAGATCATTCTTAGTCCAATGTCAATCCTCGAGTCTTTCGACTAGGACCCACAGGGTCGAAATACCCTAATTCAGATAATCGTTTATGCTTAACATAAGATCACTATTAATTCTACCCATATGATTTCATAACCCGACTCGTATTTATATGTATTATTAAAATACACATAACAATTATGGTTCACATCTTCGAAACTTGGTTCGGTATTTGTTTTCGGAAAGTATGTATACTCGTTGTTTTGAAAATAACAGGGTAATTGATTATAAAATATTTTGTTACAACACGTAACTAGGTTCGTATAATATAATCATATATCTTCGTTCGATATTTTCAATATTTATACATTACGTTCCCGTATTTTTAGAATTGATTTCCCGAAAATCGGGCAGCGTTTCCTTTGTTTATCGGCCTACCCGTCGAAACAATTCGACGTCAAATCACAACAACAACCGCAACAACAATCCAATTCACAACCCAATTCACCAATCCCAACTACCGATACGAATTCATTTATTAATTATTATTATTTGTTTTCGTTTCGAAATTAACTCCACGACCTAATTTATTTAATTTATAAATAAAGAACTCAGATAAAAATTATCACCGTCAACCGCTGGCTCGCCGAGGCTCATCGTCGACGGCGGAAATATTCACGGGTTCCCGTATTTCAGACATCCTACGCGAATTTTACCAATTAAATATTATAATCCCGCACAAAAATATTTTTGATTAAATAATTAAATAATTTTCATTCGAATATTATTATTATTTTATTACAAGACAATTACAAAGCAATTCCACCACAGCCCCGACACACGCGTGTTGACCGTGAAGAACATGACCATCGAGAAAAGAAAGTGTTAGGCCTCAATGATACTATAGAAGGGGGTTGAATATATTATCTATAATCAATTTGATTATAAACACAAGTATGTAACAGAAAACAAGTTTATTCAATATATCAAACTCTGTTACAGTAGGTTTAATCTACTCTCTTAGTGATGTATGATATCACTAAGAGCTGCAAGGGTTACAATGAATAATATTCTCGAGAATGATAACACTTATAGTGTAAACCCTAATCTGTGTTTATATACTACACAGTTACAAGATATCTCCTAATTGATATGATAATAATTCTGTTTCCTAGAATACATCAATCAGAGATTATCTACTGCAGTCCTATAGTTGTCCAATTTTTCATGCATATCTTTACTTGTTTAATCCAGATCCTCTCCCATAAATCAGCTGCTTTCCTTATCTGAAGTGTACCCACACTTAAGTCCTGATATAAGTTCTGACGCCTTAAGTTCCGATAACTTCCTGTCTTCAACAAGTTCTGATTTCCAGTTAAGTTCTGATACTCATTTCTGAAACTAAACAAATCAGATTAGACATGACATCACAAATATATCTAACAATCTCCCCCAACTTGTAAATTATGAAAAATATACAAGTTATTAGATTTGATGATGTAAAAAACATTTAAGTACAAATGCAATGAGATATTATTTTAAACAGCTAAATACAACTTACAGTACATGTAGCTTTACCAATATCACTAGATCAATCTGAATCCATATTGATTCCTTGTAAAGTCTGTTACCAGCTTGTCCTCGGCATTTCTCAGAACTTCAACTAAGCGTGCTTTGACTTGCATCAGTTCTTTATCTTCATTATCACCAATCTGATAAATGCCTGCTCTGAGTGCAGGATTGATGTTCTTTCAAGCCCATCTCCAAGTCTGATAACTCTGGGATGTGAAGAGTCTTCATTATAGCATAAACACTTTCCCTTCAGAATTACTTCAATCTCGGAAGACTTCTTCTTCATAAAAACTTCCCTTCCATCATCTTCAGTGATTTTTGGAATGTATTCAGAAGCTTTTGCACCAAAAATTCTGAGAAGATCTCTTATAGCCTTCAAAATGTAATCAGACCATCTTCTTGTAACATCAAATTTTACTTCCAGAAGGTAGTGAATATGTTGAAGCTCTTTGACAGACTTCTTTAGCACATCAGAATCTGCTAGTCTGTAAGTTCTGCCATCATTGAGAAACAGGATCAATTTTTCTTTAACTTCTGATTTATCATGAGTATCCATGACAATTTGAGCAGACAACACTTTGTCAAGGTGCTTTTGTTTGATTTCTTCATATGGTTTTTCTGTCAAAATGAAAGGATCTCTCAGAGTAACTTCTACTCCTGTTTGTCTCTTTTCTTTGTCAGAACCTAACCCAGACTTGTCTCTAGCTTGCTTGGCTCTTACCCCGAATACTGCAAGTTGATTCAACATCTGATTTGTCTTAGGTTCCACTGGAGTAGCTTTGTTCCATAGCAGCTTCTTTTTCTGAACAATTGTTAAGCTGTCTATGTCAACTTGAGCAGTGTCAGAGGTTGATGTATTGATGAATTGGTCAGGATTTGCAGTTTTATCTGTAGCTTGCTGTTCTGAAATATCTTCACTCTGAACAACTTGAGCTATGTCAGAGGTTGTCTTAGATTCTTCTGTCATCCTCTTTTTCTTCAGAGTTTCAACTGTTTCATCTTCAGCAGCAGTATCATCAAAGACTTGAACCATCTTGCACACATGATCCATCAGAATTTGAGGAATCTTCATCTTCTGTTTCTTGACTGTCTCCCCAACTTTTCCTTTTCCCTTGTCTTTGGGATCAATAGTAGTTTGAGATCTAGTCATTGATCTAGGAATCTCTGTGGCAAATCTTTCTCTTATCACTATACCTTTCTCCTTAGGTTTGGGAGGCTTCTTTGCATTAGAAGCTTTAGACTGTAGTTTTGACTTTTCAGCATTAAATCTTGCTTCTTCTTCTCTAAGTTCCTCTAAATCCACTCCTGGATTATCCTTAAGGAATAGTCTCTTTGCAAGTTCCTCATCTAAGGCTTGAATCTTAGGATCCTTGTGAAAGAAGGTTGCCTTCTTTCCCTTGAACTTTAAGGTTTGCATGAATTTCTTCGAATCTTGACTTCCACCTTGAATGAGAACATCAGACTTTATCATCAGAATTTTATTATCAGAACTTGCTGTCAGAACTTGATCTTCAATTTCATAACTTGTGAGCAGCAAAGTTTGATCTGTAGCTGAAGTCTTCTTTCCTTCCTTATCACTCCTCTGAATAGTAGATTTATCAGAAATCTTACTATCGGGTACTTTCCGAATAGGAATTCTGCTAACTTGCTTTCCTTGACTTTGACCTTTGCCCTTGCTAGGGTTTCCCTGGTCATCTTCAGAATTAACCTTTTTCTCCAGTGTTTGGCTTGGTGAACATTTGGACTTAACTACCTTCTCCCCCTTTTTGGCATCATCTGTCAGGAGTAGAGAAATAAGGAGTTCCATTGAAGATTGGATCTCATTTAACTGAGTTTGTTGAGCAGCTTGATTTTGTAATACCTCATCCAGTTGGGCCTGCTGCTTGATTTAAACTTGCTCAATAACCTCCACTTTTTCTTGAATTGGTCTGATAAACCTCTTCTTATCTAGTTTGTACATCATGTCTAGCTTATCAGCTATTTCCTGAAGTTTATCAACCTTTGCATGAGTCTTGGAGTGTAGACCTTGAAGAGTTTTGGTACTGAGAGCAGTGACTTTAAGTTGTGTTTTGAAGTCAGAATTTATCAGCAACTCATCAGCTTTTGCAACATGATCTGTCAGAACAGTTGGGCTGGGAATGAAGTCAGGTTCATTCCACTTCTTTGTCCATTCAACTCCTCTAAAGGTTTCCTCCCATGGAACTGGAGCAGCCTCTTCCTCAAACAGGAATAATAGCTCTTTTCCTGTAGGCATTGGATTATTTACTGGAGCTGACTCTCCAGAAATTTCTAAAATCTCCTCATCTTCAGATAACACCAAGGTGTATGTGGTTGTAGGAGACTCTGTATCAGCTTTGTCTAAATTCTGATCTTCAGTTTCCAAATCCAGAATTGGTGTAGTAGGAATTTCAGCATTTAGTATTGGAAAAACAGGTGGAGTTGACTCTTTTGCTGGTGGTGCTTCCAGATACAAAACAGTTGGAATATTCAACCTATGAATGTCAATTTCAGGACTTAACTCTGAATCTTCAACTGAGGCAGTTTCTTTGAATGGAGAGTGAGGTGGAGAAATCACAGATTCTTGTACAGGTTCTCATCTGTGGACTTCAGGAATTTCAGATTCCTGAATCAGAACTTCTTCAGGTGCTGGCAGGGCTTCAATCACAATAGGTTCTGATGAGATCAGAGATTCCTGATCCCCTTCATCAGCATCTTCAGTATCCTCAGATTGAGTTTGTGCAATATGTACACCTGCTCTAGTCTTCTTTGATCTTGATTTTCTAGATGGAGGGGTGACATGATCTGTATCAGAATGTGAAGACCTCTTTCTTTTCTGAATGACAGAAGCTTCAACTGTTTTCTCCTTTGGAAGAGTTGACTTTTCAACTTCTATTATCACAGGTTCTGATGAAGGAACCTGGACCCGTTCATCCTCATCAGATTCATATCTCAGAATCAACTTTCTTCTTCTCCTTGGTGGAGATTTAGGCACATAGATAGTTCTTTTGGTTTTGGGCCTAGATGGTGTGGCAGATTTCACAACTGGCACTTCTTCAGATGTACCAGAGTGTGGTTTAGATTTGGACTTGAGAGGTGAGGTTCTGACAGTAGGTGCTGATGGTTGTGGTTGAGAGGATTGTGTTGGTTGAGTATTGGAAGGATGGGTTTGTGGAGGTTGAGAAGTAGTAGGCTGTGTAGGTGCAACATTAGGATATATGGTTGTATATGTGTGAGGATCAGAATTTACTAAGAATTGTTTGACAGATTTGGGAATTTGGAGGGGTCTTAGTATATCCTTCTTATTATCAGCAGATAATAAGTCTGTGAAAGCCCTTTTGTGAAGTTTAAAGGGTTCAATTAACTCACTAAAGGCTTGGGGCTTATCAGAACAACAAAAACTGTAAATAAGCTGATAGAACCTAGCAAAATAAACAGTATTTGGGTCCTCTTTCGTCCTATCCCCAATAAAACCCAAAATAGCAGTAGCATAATCAAAATTAGTTTGATTAAGAAGTGCATACCCTATTTGCTGACTCATGATTGGAATAGCATCAAAATTGGAGCATTTATTGGCAAAGGCTTTGGTAATACAATCGAAAAAGAAGCTCCACTCCCTCTTGATGTAGGGCCTCTTCAGTTGTCCCAGTTTGGACAAAGACTTCTCATAGCCAATATTTGCCATCATGTTTTGAAGAACTGACTCCCAACTTGTGAATTGTAAGTACAGTTTTCTGGCAGATGCAATGCTTGTCGAACATTTGACAAGGTTACCAAGTGCTCATCTTCCCCTGTTGTAAAAATGATGCTTGGGGACCCACTTTCACCACCATTATCATAGACTCCAGACCTCCAAAACTCTAGAATTTGCTTTCCTGAGAGAGCTTGTGGTTGGGTCAGAGCATACCTAATTTCACTTTGAGAGAGAAAATCTTGAATGAATTGAAGTTTTGAAGGAGCCTCATCCTTGTTGAGAATAGCCATTTAGTTGTTGGGGACAAACTTAGGTGCCATTTCAGTGAAAATTAAGTGAAAAGTTGTGTGTGTATATAGTGTTTGATAAAATGCCTGTAAGAAAATAGCTTCAGAGAATAATAGAGAGTGAGAGAAAATAAGAGAGATTAGAAAAGAGTAAAAGTAGGTAAAAGATTGTAAAATCTTTTAACTCTAGTATTTATACTCTCCACGTGACAACGGCTATATTGGTGAAGCAGAACAGACATTTTACACCTGGCAGCATGTAAACAGTCAAAACATTATTAGTGGGCACAATAAACGTGCAGTAATTATTGCTCACATGCGGTTACCAAAACAAACACGCAACCCATTAACCAAATGATTATCACTATTTTTATCTCACTTAATTATTTTTCTGAGAAATATAACCGTTATAGTAAATACTAAAAATACGTCAAGTAAATAAATAATGCCACGCAAACATTAGGATTTACATCAGAACTTGACTATTATCAGAATTTAACGGTCATCAGAACATGGCTTCTGTACTCAAAAAGTGAATGACTGTTTCTGTGTTTCTTCACACAAATACTGACTGGTGTCTTCAGAGTTTAATCATCAGAATATAGTAAGAACTTGTCCTCAGGATTTATGCAAATAATACTTAACTGTTTATCAGAAATAACTTAATCACCACAGTAATTTTCATCATTCATATGGAGTGATAGTGTGTGTATGTGCAAATGATCAGATAAAGATTAAAGTCTGATAAACTTCAGTCTATCTTAGAAATAAGGCATAACTAAGAAAAATGCCTAAAATCTGTCTTGAATTGTGAAGTCTACTGTAGAATAAAGTTATGCAAGAATCCACCTCAACTGTTTGTGCTTATTTTATGCATCTTTTGAAATTCTTTTGACAAGGGCTTCTCAGTGTGAATGAGGTACAACTTCCATCAGAATTTATGCCGTTATCAGAATATTTCTCCAGTAATCAGAGAATGTGGAAAGTCACCAATAAAAATGAATGTGCTTTTCTAATGCATATAACTTAATACCAGCAATGCACTAGGATCTTCCCTTTCACATAAATTACTCTAGATCTCAAAGGAGCACCTGATTGCAATTTTTTTCTATTTTTTTTAGATAAGTGAGGCTTATCAAGCATGTTCATCCTTAAGATTTACTGACATCATAATTTGACAGATAAGAAGCAATAATCTAGTTTATGACTTAGTAATAAGATACAAGACGTAAATTTGACTAAGATCAAAATCAGAATTTGCTTGTGTTATTGATTTCCACATAAATAACTAATTCAAACATGAGATACATATTTTGTTAAAGACTACTAAGTCAGCATCTAACAAGATAATCCTCATTGATTTGAATAGTCACAAAACATTCAAAACACCTTCAGAGTTTATATAATCACATCAGATAATAAGCAGTGTTTAATATGTTACAATTTAAGCACAGATTACATTGAGATAAGAAAATCAGTAAACACTGGTCATAATGTCTGATGTATGAGAACAAGAACTAAACAGATTTTGAGAAGGAACCTGAAACCATTCCAAGTTCATTTACCATTCTTCTAAAAGGAGCTTCACATAGTGGTTTTGTGAAGATATCTGCTAGTTGTTGATTTGTTGGAACAAAATGTAATTTCACTGTACCTTCCATTACATGTTCCCTTATGAAATGGTACATAATACTGATGTGCTTTGTCGTTGAGTGTTGAACTGGATTTTCTGTCGTAGAAATAACACTTTGATTATCACAGTAAATAGGTATTTTAAAAAATTCTAACCCATAGTCCAGTAACTGATTCTTCATCCAAAGAATCTGTGCACAACAGCTTCCTGCAATAATATATTCTGCTTCTACAGTTGATGTGGAAATTGATTTATGTTTCTTGCTAAACCAAGAAACCAATCTGCCTCCAAGAAATTGGAAGCTTCCACTTGTGCTTTTCCTGTCTATTTTGCATCCTGCAAAATCTGCATCTGCGTAACCTATTAGCTTAAAATCTGATTCCCTAGGATACCACAATCCTAGATCAACTGTACCCTTGAGGTACTTAAAAATTCTTTTCACAGCTATTAGATGAGGTTCTCTTGGATCAACCTGAAATCTTGCACAAAGACAGGTAGCATACATGATATCAGGTCTACTTGCAGTTAAATGGAGTAAAGAGCCAATCATACCTCTGTAGTTAGTAATATCTAATGATGCTCCAGTATCTTTATCTAACTTGGTAGAAGTGGTCATGGGAGTTGATGCAGTAGAACTGTCATGCATTCTAAATTTCTTGAGTAGACTTCTGGTATACTTGGATTGACTGATAAAAGTACCTTCTTCAATTTGTTTGACTTGAAGTCCCAGAAAATAACTCAACTCTCCCATCATACTCATTTGATATCTTGACTGCATTAATTTGGAAAATCTTTCACAAAGTTTTGTATTTGTAGAGCCAAAGATGATATCATCAATATATATCTGTACCAAAAGTAAGTCATTTCCATGGTTGAGGTAGAATAAAGTCTTGTCAATTGTGCCTTTGTGAAATCCACTTTCCAGAAGGAATTGAGTTAAAGTCTCATACCATGCTCTTGGAGCTTGCTTAAGGCCATAAAATGCTTTGTCAAGCCTGTAGACATGATTTGGAATTTTGGATCTATAAAGCCTGGAGGTTGTTCAACATATACCTCTTCTTCCAATTTTCCATTGAGAAAAGCACTTTTCACATCCATTTAAAAGACTTTAAACTTCTTGTGAGCAGCATAAGCCAAAAAGATTCTTATGGCTTCCAATCTAGCAACTGGAGCAAATATTTCATCATAGTCAATACCCTCCTGTTGAGAGTAACCTTTAGCAATAACTAACCTTGTTTTATTCCTTGTTATTATACCATCACTGTCAGTTTTATTGCTGAACACCCATTTTGTACCAACAATTGATCTGTCATTTGGTCTTGGTACTAGGGTCCAGACTTTATTTCTTTCAAATTCATTTAACTCTTCCTGCATTGCTTGCACCCAATCAGCATCTTGAAGAGCTTCTTCCACTTTCTTTGGTTCAGTCTAAGATTGAAAGAAATGATAGAGACATTCATTTGTTGTTATTGTTCGAGTTCTGACACCTGCTTCAGGATCTCCAATTATTAAGTCAGGTGTGTGTGATTTAGTCCACTTCCTTGCAGATGGAAGTTGATCTCTAGAACTGGATCCTCACCCATGATCCATGCTATCTCCATCAGCATTTTTTGATGCTCCCCCTGAAGTTATGCTCTCTGAGATTCCAGAATTTGAGTTGGATTCTTCAGGAATTGAAGAATTAGAGTTTCAGGAATTGAAGAATTTGGCTCATCAGAACTTGATGAATCAGAACTTGAAGAGCCAGTGACTGGTTCTGATGCTTCTTGAGAGTCTTGAGATATAGTATGATCATCAGCTTGCTCCCCCTGAACGGGTGCATTTTCCTTTGGAGCAATTACCACGGTTTCAATGACATCAGAATTTAACCCGTCAGAACTTACAGGATCAGGATTTAGGTCATCAGAATTTACAGAATCAGAATTTACATCTTTATTTTCAAATCTCAGCTAATCATGATCATTGAAATCTTCAAGTCCAGTAATCTTTTTATCATCAAAAGATATATTGATAGATTCCATGACAACCCTTGTTCTTAAATTCTAGACTCTGAAGGCTTTTGTGGAAAGTGGATATCCAACAAAAATTCCTTCATCAGCTTTTAGATCAAATTTTGACAGCTGTTCAGGATGAGTCTTAAGAATAAAACACTTGCATCCAAATACATGAAAGTATTTCAGATTTGGCTTCTTTTTCTTTACCATCTCATATGGTATTTTTCCATGCTTGTTTATGAGTATAGCATTCTGTGTAAAACAAGCAGTCTGCACAGCTTCAGCCTAAAAATAGGTTGGTAGCTTTGCTTCATCAAGCATAGTTTGTGCAGCTTCAATAAGAGTCATGTTCTTTCTTTCTACAACTCCATTCTGCTGTGGAGTTCCAGGTGCTGAAAATTCCTGCTTTATTCCTTGTTCTTTGCAGAACTCGTCCATGATTGAATTCTTGAACTCAGTGCCATTATCACTTCTTATTATTTTAACAGAATCTTTGGCTAACTTATCCATTTGTCTGACATGATCAGTTAGAGTAGATGCAGTTTCATTCTTCTTGTGCAAGAAATACACCCAAGTGTATCCTATGAACTCATCCACTACAACTGTAACACCCCCAGATCCGGGGTCAGAGATCTGGGTCGTCACGGTCTTTCTTTCCACAATATCACTTCACTTAATTAATAATAATTAACCTTATGCTGTGACCCCACACTAACACATACCATAACCCGTTATAGTCTCAGAGATGAAATTGAAATAAGTACAAGTCTTTGAATCCACAATTTAAAAGTTATTACAACCCAAAATGATTACTTGATAAGTTTACAATTAATTGCCATTATCTGCCACAAGTTATAATTATACATAATTAATTCCCAAAAGTAGAAGGTCTAATCTACAGATAGATCTACCTCTGCAGCTATAGCAGCTATGATCTCAACGGGAAGGCGCGAGGCGCTTCCCACGCTCTTGCGCTGGGTCTGCTTGAGTCTGACCATCTTTCCTAACTGTTGTTGTGTGATGAAGATATAAAGCAAGAGTGAGCATTACAGCTCGCAAGATAATATATAGTGTAAACAATAACGCAAGCATCTAAATGGATAACTTGCTGGAAACCTTTATCAGGTGAAAGATAATTACTTACTGGATATAAGCAAAAACAAGGGATGAAGTTACCAATTACTTCACTATACTTATATCATTTATAAGGCTACTTGAGCTACCACTGTTCAAAATATTATAGGTTTCAAAAGGTCATCCCATAGATGAGACCACAAGTTAAGACTTGAATAGATTCAATCTTTAAAATATTATTGAATGAAATAAAGTTACGAGATACTTTATTTAGTCCCGATATATATATCCACATATATATCACTTAAACATTTCCTGGAACCTCTGTTATGTAAAGTATGAACAGAGTTTGTAACATCCAATGAATTTTGGAAAGGAAAAGAATTTTGGCATAAACCCGATATCTTGCTGATCAGGCAAAGATACCAATAAGTAACCTTTTCTACTAGTAGATGGATGAATCCCCCACCGGTCATCACCCTGGCCACATAAGGACCTTGTGTTGGACCGCCACCCGGCCTCTTACGCGTTGATGGACTGCCACCCAACCACTTACACTTTGATAGACCGTACCCCGGCCTGTCGCTTATGCCGACTCAATTAGAGGGACTTACTTCCCGAACGTTGGGCAAGTAATCAAATTGTTTTCTCAAAACAGCAACCACGTTGCGAATGTAAAATACACCACATAGCCGGATCCCCCAGGTTTCGAGTGAGTATTTAAATCCCCTTCGAAAGGAGGATCTTAAATATAAAAGAATGAGTTTTGGGATCCGCCCTAACTTTTAGAAATCATTTTGAAGACTCGAAAACATTTTTAAGAATGTTTGGAGTACTGCTGATTTATTAAAATAAATCAGTCCCGATATATTAGAAATATCTTAATATTATTATTTAAATAATATTCTCATAAAGATAATCCTTATAAAAATAATCGAAGTAGAAGTTTTAAAACTCATACTTGAAATGAATATTAAATAACCAAAGATATACTTATACGAAAGTACTATCTTTATTTGAATAATCGAAAATAAGTTTAATTATCGAAACATTATTCTCTAATAAAATAAAGAATATTATTAAATAATAAGCGGAGTCATAATACCTCGAATGAATATTATAAATAATATTCATTAAATAAAATAAACGGAGTCATACATCCTCAAATGAATATCCAATTAATAATCATTAAATAGAATAAACAGAGTCATAAGTCCTCGAATGAATATTCAAATAATATTCATTAAATAAAATAAAGTTATCGAATAAACCTTATTCGATCAATAGTTTTGAAAACTATATCCATATATATATAAATATATATATATATATATAATATACTCGGGAACATCGACTCCCGATTTAGAAATATGTTCACCTTTTGGGTCCCCTATACTAAGGGTATATGCAACTACTGCTTATCTCTAGCATATGTATTATGCAACTAATAAGCATTTGAACCAACAGATATATAAATCAAGAATACGAAACAGGCATGCATATATACCATATCACATGCTCCAATATATCGCAAAAATTTGCTAATAACAAATATGCATTTATCACAAGATCATGCATATACACATATACATCACAACAACAGTTATACGGGTAGAAAACTTGCCTGAGCGACTGGGGGTTATAAATGGCTTGGGACGAGTCTGGTAACCTATAAACAACATGTAAGTTGGAATTAAACCAAAGTCACTTGTAAATCTATACTTTAACCAAATTAGACTCTAACGCTCGCTTTGCGCTTACTGATTCTCTTAAGTCGCTCGAGTACCCTCGGCTCCACCATTTTTAATAAATTAACCATTACGAGTTTTAAGGCGATTCTTTCGCGAGTACCTTACCAACTGTCTAATCCACTTAAAATAATTGTTTCAGACTCCAATTAGCCCTTTTAGGTCTTTAACATATGTTTCAAAGTAAGGCGAGGGGTAATATTTCGTTCACGAAATGCCGTTACTTAAAACGGTCGTTTCTCCTAAACCGTACATCAGAATCAAACGAACCACATATCAAAACGAAGCTCGTAACATGAACTATCTAAATATGGAAAAGTTCAAAACCTAGCAGGGAGTTCTTGGGTCCTAATGTTATGAACAAAAGCAGTTTAAAGTAAATCGGACATTACGACGGCTATGTTTACGCGATTTCCCAAATTTATACCATTCCAAAACAACCACCAATCAACCCCAATTCATTAATACAACCAACATCCAACCATATCACACTACAACAGCCACAACACCTCAAATTCTCCAATTTATGTTATTCTCAACATGAATTTAAAACTATACTTAAGTCCTTTACTAATCAACAAGATTCAACATTCAATTCACTACAATTCCAACCCAAACTCTAAACCTACAAGCATCAAGCTACTCTTTTACCATAAAAATCAAAATCATCCTAATATACAAAGTAAATCTAGGGTTTGGAGATGTTATACCTTCCTTGAAGTGATTGGAGTAGCTAGGAAGCCTTAAGAAGCCTTGAGATGTCTTAGGGATGCTTGGATCTTAAAGGAAAAACAAGAAAAATCAAGTTAAAAATCTTGAAATCACTATTCATTATCTTCTTCATTGATTTCTTGGAGAAGATTGTGAATGATTTGGAGGCTTAAACTTATAGGATGGCTATATTTATGCATAAGGAGTACTAGATAATTATCTTACCAATTAAGGAAGCTTGGAACTTGATTTTTGAAATTCTTCTTCTTGGAATGAAGAAAAAGCCGAGAGCTCCTTGGTTGAAGAAAGAAATGATTTTTTGTTTTGCTTTGATTTGTTTTGGTTGGTTGATTTTTTGATTTGTTTTGTTTTGATTTCTTACCTTTTTACCATGGTAATTATTGTGTGGTTCACAATCATCCAACAATTCCTTCCCTTATGTCATGCTTATGTCATCATGTGATGTCACCCTCCCTCCTTTGTCCTCTTCTCATTGGTTGGATGACATCATCCCCTCTAATATCTTTGATTAGCTTCTAATTACTTGGCTAATGACCGCTGATCTGTTATACGGTTCGCTTTAACTTTCATTTTCATTTATCGTTTGAGGGATCATACCCGGGATCTTATTACTTAGGTTCCCTTAACCTTTCTCAATACATTATATTCCATTTTATGATCCTCTATTAAAATCCTTGAATTTAAATCCTTTTTATCCTGTTACCTTATACTCAATTCTTTCGATATCTGGTGGATTTTCGGGAAAAATCAAAAGGTTCAAATTTGGATTCTGACGATCTTTACATACACTTATATATTATATAGAGTACTAATAAAATCTCAGAATATCCATAAAAGAAACCCTACATAGTGTGGCATGAAAAGTTTTCTTGTTCAGAAATATCAGCAAAAACACTATTCATAAGGGTTACAAAAAGTTCAAAATTTTGGGGTTATTACAGTCTCCCCTCCTTAAAAGGATTCCGTCCCGGAATCAAATAGAAAACAAATGGGGGTACTTTTCTAGCATTGCGCTCTCTAGTTCCCAAGTTGATTCTTCCACATTATGATTCTGTCATAGCACTCTGACTAGCTTGATCACTTTGTTCCGAAGCACCTGCTCCTTCTTATCTATAATCCTTACTGGTTTCTCCACGTAAGTCAGATCTGGTTGCATATCCACATGCTCGTACTCCACTATGTGCTGGCATCTCGATGATACTTCCTTAGCATTGACACATGGAACACATTATGAACTTGTTGTAGGTTCGGGGGTAAGGCTAGCTCGTAAGACAACTTCCCAATCCGTCTTAGTATCTCAAAAGGTCCAATGTATCTTGGGCTTAGTTTTCCTTTCTTTCCGAATCTCATTAACCCCTTCCAAGGGGATACTTTTAGTAGTACTAAGTCCCCTACTCCATACTCCATATCCTTTCGGGCTAGGTCTGCATATTTCTTCTGTCTGTCTTGGGCTGCTACCAGCCGTCCTCTGATAAGATCCACTATGTCTTTGGTCCTTTGGACCACTTTGGGTCCGAGCATCTTCCGCTCTCCAACATCATCCCAGTATAAGGGAGATCGACACCTTCTTCCGTACAGGGCCTCATAAGGCGGCATTCCGATGCTAGCATGAAAGCTATTGTTATAAGAAAACTCGATCAACGGCAAGTGATCATCCCAACTTCCTTTAAAGTCTATTGCATAGACTCTCAACATATCCTCTAGTGTCTGGATGGTCCTTTCACTCTGCCCATCCGTCTGGGGATGGTACGCGGTACTCATATTTAACTTGGTCCCCGCACATTCTTGAAAGATCCTCCAAACTCTGGAGTTGAACCTGGGGTCTCGGTCTGAGACAATGGACGCTGGGACTCCATGTCGCGTCACTATTTTCTTAAGGTAAATGTCCACCAGTCTATCGACTGTGTATCTCTCATTGATAGGAATGAAATGAGCTGACTTTGTCAGTCGGTCTATGATCACCCACATGGCATCATGGTTGGCTTTTGTCCTTGGTAAACCGACAACAAAATCCATGGCTATCTGTTCCCATTTCCATTCGGGAATCTCCAGGGGTCGTAAAAGTCCACTGGGTCTCTGGTGCTCTGCCTTTACTCTTTGGCAAGTCAAACATTTGCTTACCCATTCTGCTACGTCCCTCTTCATGTTGGGCCACCAGTAATATTCCTTCAAATCCCTATACATCTTGGTGCTTCCCGGGTGAATGGAATACCTTGAACTATGACTTTCATCCAAAATCTCGTCTTTAAGTTCTTGAACATTCGGAACCCAAATCCTGTAGGAATACCTCATTATCCCCTTATTGTCTCTCTCAGTATGGATCTCTTCTCCAGTCATTGACTCTCTGCCCTCATTCATCATTCTTTCTTGGCACAATCTAATCTTTTCTAATAACTCTGGCTGCATTGATATCTCAAACAGCTTTTCAGTTCCGGTTTCGGTTACCTTTACTTCTATTTCCATTCTTTCGAAATCCCTGATTAATTCCTCCGAAGTCATTATCATTCTGAGCCTTTCCTTCCTACTGAGGGCGTCAGCCACCACAATGGCTTTCCCCGGATGATAGAGAATCTCACAATCATAGTCCTTGATTAGTTCTAACCATCTCCTCTGGCGCATGTTGAGCTCTTTCTGCATGAATATGTACTTGAGGATCTTATGGTCTGTGAAAATCTCGCACTTCTCTCCATACAAGTAGTGCCTCCAAATTTTTAAGGCAAAAACTATTGCCGCGAGCTCAAGGTCATGAGTAGGATATCTAATCTCGTATTCCTTCAGTTGTCTCGATGCATACGCAATCACTTTACCGTGATGCATAAGCACACACCCTAATCCTTTGTGCGACGCATCACTATATATCACAAAATCTCCTTTTCCGTCTGGCAATGCCAACACCGGGGCCGTTACCAACCTTTTCTTTAATTCCTGAAAACTGTTCTCGCATTTCTCCGTCCATTCAAACTTCTCTTTCTTACGAGTAAGTCGTGTCAAAGGGGCTGCGATCTTCGCAAAGTCCTGTACAAATCTACGATAGTAGCCGACCAATCCTATGAAACTCCTTACCTCTGTGGGTGTGGTTGGCCTTTCCCAATTTGAGACCGCCTCTATCTTGGAGGGGTCGACCAATACTCCTTCTTTATTGATCACGTGTCCTAAAAACTGTACTTCATTCCGCCAGAATTCACACTTCGAGAATTTGGCATATAACTGTTCCTCTCTGAGTATTCCTAAAGCTATCCTCAAATGCTCTGCATGTTCTGCCTCAATCCTTGAGTAGATTAAAATATCATCGATAAAAACTATCACACACTTGTCCAAGTACTTCTTAAATACTCTGTTCATTAAATCCATGAAAGCCGCTGGGGCGTTGGTTAATCCAAAGGACATTACCAAGAACTCATAATGCCCATACCTGGTACCAAAACATTGTCTTGGAAATATCTTCGGGTTTAATCTTTAGTTGGTGATATCCAGTTCTCAGGTCAATCTTGGAAAAATATACAGCATCCTTTAGCTGGTCGAACAGATCGTCTATTCTAGGTAACGGGTACCTGTTCTTTATGGTTAGCTTGTTCAACTCTCGATAGTCGATGCACAGCCTCATGCTCCCATCTTTCTTCTTAACAAATAACACTGGTGCTCCCCACGGAGACACACTAGGTCTTATCATACCCTTATCCAAGAGATCCTGCAATTGGATAGCTAATTCCTTCATTTCTAACGGGGCTAACCGGTAAGGTCCTTTTGAAACTGGCGCCGTCCCTGGGGCCAACTCAATAGCAAATTCAATCACTCTATCCGGTGGTAATCCCGGAAGATCTTGGGGGAATACATCTTCAAATTCGTTGACTACTGGAATATCTTGTAAGTTGGGCACCTCCTTTTGCGTGTCTACCACATAGGCTAGGTAAGCCTCGTTTCCTTTTCTTAGCATCCTTCTGGCCTGGGCCATAGTCAAAAATTTCTGCGTCTGCCTCTTTCCTCTAAATATAACTTCTTTCTTTCCTGGGATATTTAACTTAACTTTCTTCCCCTTACAGTCTATCTGAGCATCATTGCTAGATAGCCAGTCCATTCCCAAAATTATATCAAATTCCCCTAACTTAAAAGGAATCCGATCAATACTGAAAGATTGTTCCCCTATGCCTAACTCACAGGCGGGGTGAATCAGATTAACAAGAATAACTTCATGGTTGGCTATTTCTACTTGTAAGGGCTCTATCAAGGGTTCATCTTAAGTCTTAATTTACGCGCAAAGTCCCTTGATATAAAAGATTTAGTTGCTCCTGAATCAAATAAAATGTTTGCACTGACTGAATTTAGAGAAAGGGTACCTGCTATCACATCTGAATCTTTCATAGCATCCTGGACTGTCATGTTGAAAGTCCTTGCAGTAGGTGGCTTATTAGAAGCAGCCCTGCTTGCTCCCGAAGCTGCTGGTTTGTTCATTGGGCATTCCCTCTTCCAATGACCCGGGCGTCCACACTGATGACAAGTGGTGGTTGGGCGGGTAATGGGGGTTGGCGAAGTGCACTTGTCCGAATAGTGACCCTCTCGACCACACTTGAAGTAGATTACCGGCTGTCCTTTACACTCCCCAGAATGCATCCTTCCACAAGTGTTACAGGCTGGCAATGGGGGTCGAGACTGGTTGGAATAGGACATTCCGGACTTCTGGCCGCTCTGGCTCATATTTACACTCATTGGCCGCTTAAACCCAATGTCCTTTCCCGGTAGGGACACTGCTCCCCTATTAACTCTAGTTGGGAAGTTCCTTCCTGCGGAACCTCCACCCATGCTCATACTTTTCCTCTTTATTCCCTTCTTCTCTCTTTCCTTCTGCATCTGTTCACTTCCGGCTTCTACAATTGTTGCCTTTTGCACCAGAGTGGCATAATCAGTAAGCTCAAGGATTGCCACCCTATTCTGAATCCACGGTTTCAGCCCCTGCTGAAACCTCCTAGCTTTCTTTTCCTCGGTGCTCACAAACTCCGGCACAAACCTTGATAACTCAGTAAATTTCGCTTCGTACTCTGCTACAGATAAGTTATTCTGCTTTAGCTCCAAGAACTTGAGCTCCATCTGGTTTTCCATAAACCTCGGGAAATATTTTCCCAGAAACAACTAACTGAATCTTTCCCAGGTTATAATAGCATCTGTCTCCATATTTTTCTTGGCCTCCCACTAGTAGTTAGCCTCTCCTTTCAGAAGGTAGGTAGCAAATACAGTCTTCTGTGCCTCATCGATACTCAGAATCTCAAAGGATTTCTCCATTTCCTTTAACCATGCCCTTGCCTCAACTGGGTCGGCTGATCCGTGGAACTCATGGGGCTTAAGGGACTTAAAAGCCCTGAAAGAGTTTGCCACAACATTGTTATTTCCTTGAGGGGGTGGGTTGGGTTGACGTTCCAAGTTCTGCCTTAGTAGTTGCATGAACTGGCCCATGGGATCCATGCCTGGGTTTGGTATTGGTTGCTCAACCTCAGTTTCTCCTTCCTCAGCCAGTCATCTCAAATCCCTCAACATCATATGTTTCCTCTTCCTCTTCATACAAGGAGTCATCCTGTTCCACATAATCCTCATCTTCCTCTTCACTGTGTTCCTGGTTCCTATCATCCTGGTTATGGCTTCCCTGGTCCTCAGATCCAGGGTTCGCCCTAGTTCCAATCTTTCTTGGCGGCATGATACTGATAATAAACAAAATTATTGGGAAGTTCAACGTTAGGTCACAATAATACACAACATTGTGCCTTGCACAGCTCTATAATGGGGAGAATGTATCTCGTAATTCTATTATATTATGACAATTCTAATAAGAAGTGCAGTAATAATAATGATAAAAATAGTGATCTCGTCACTAAGGAACTGAACCGAAAGGAAACAAATATATACATAATGCGAGAAATACATAGTTTGATCTGGTCAAAAGTACAACAGTGCTACAGCCATCTTTCCCAAAAGTGATACACAAGAGTCTATCTGTCTAGTCAGAAAAAGGGATGCTATATACAAGTCAACTATCCCGGAAAATTGGCTCTTACTAAGGCCTCTACTAACTAGACAACTAGACTATCCCATCGTCAGTGCTGAATCACACACCGGAGCGGGTCAGCTCCCATACCCTTTCCATCGCACGACGGAAGATATAGTCGGCCTGCCGCCTGGAGATCCTACCATGCATGTCCCCCTGGAGCGATCTGAGTCTCGCTCGTGACGTGAGCTCTATCCCCGTTAGCTCCCTCCTCAAGGATCGGGGTATAGCAGCCCTAGTCTCATAAGCTCGGGTACGCCTACCCGCCCTCTCCGCATCCAACTCCCTCCTGACCTCATCCAGCCGGGCCTCAGCAACGGCCATTCGGGTCCTCAGTACATCCTGAACATAGCCGTGGGCTAACAAAGACTGCCTATGGGCAGGGTCGAGAGGTGGTGAATCCGGAGCCGCTGGGGGTGCCTCCTCGGTCTGCCTAGGCTCGGGAGTATCAGTCTCAGAGCTGTCATCATAAGTGCTCCAGGATGGTAGTGGAGGGGTAGGAGCTCTGACCACAGGGAGTGAGGGTAAAGGGGTACCAGTGTACACTACCATAGCTCCGACATGCTCCTCAGCCACTGGGACCTCATCCGAGTCCTCCTCATCTGAAATCGCAACAACCTCTGTCTCTGACTCCTCTGAGGGGTCCTCCTCATCCTCCATCTCAGGCTCCTCCTGATCCTCGACATCTAGCAGTGCCTCATCATACTCACGCTCGAACATCTCAGGGTCCTCTATCTCATGCGCCTACACATTAAACGAGCTAAGTTACTATCATGATACTTATAAGGGTTCCCGTAAGGGTTTTAACTGTCAGCGCTATTTTAAGTAGTCTGACCATGAACTTGGCAAGAGTTCTTATTATCTTTGTGAGTTTATTATTACATCGTCGCATCATCTCTGGGGTTTATAACGCTTAGCTCTGATACCATTTCTGTAACATCCCCAGATCCGGGGTCAGGGATCCGGGTCGTCACGGTCTTTCTTTCCACAATATCACTTCACTTAATTAATAATAATTAACCTTATGCTGTGACCCCACACTAACACATACCACAACCCGTTATAGTCTCCGAGATGAAATTGAAATAAGTACAAGTCTTTGAATCCACAATTTAAAAGTTATTACAACCCAAAATGATTACTTGATAAGTTTATAATTAATTGCCATTATCTGCCACAAGTTATAATTATACATAATTGATTCCCAAAAGTAGAAGGTCTGATCTACAGATAGATCTACCTCTGCAGCTATAGCAGCTATAATCTCAACGGGAAGGCGCAGGGCGCTTCTCACGCTCTTGCGCTGGGTCTGCTTGAGTCTGGCCATCTTTCCTAACTGTTGTTGTGTGATGAAAAAATAGAGCAAGAGTGAGCATTACAGCTCGCAAGATAATATATAGTGTAAACAATAACGCAAGCATCTTATATCATTTATAAGGCTACTTGAGCTACCACTGTTCAAAGTATTATAGGTTTCAAAAGGTCATCCCATAGATGAGACCACAAGTTAAGACTTGAATAGATTCAATATTTGAAATATTATTGAATGAAATAAAGTTACGAGATACTTTATTTAGTCCCGATATATATATCCACATATATATATCTCTTAAAGATTTCCTGGAAACATGTAAAGTATGAACAGAGTTTGTAACATCCAATGAATTTTGGAAAGGAAAAGAATTTTGGCATAAACAAGATATCTTGCTGATCAGGCAAAGATACCAATAAGTAACCTTTTCTACTAGTAGATGGATGAATCCCCCACCGGTCAACACCCTGGCCACATAAGGACCTTGTGCTGGACCGCCACCCGGCCTCTTACGCGTTGATGGACTGCCACCCAGCCACTTACACTTTGATAGAACGTACCCCGGCCTGTCGCTTATGCCGACTCAATTAGAGGGACTTACTTCCCGAACGTTGAGCAAGTAATCAAATTGTTTTCTCAAAACAGCAACCACGTTGCGAATGTAAAATACACCACAGAGCCGGATCCCCCAGGTTTCGAGCGAGTATTTAAATCCCCTTCGAAAGGAGGATCTTAAATATAAAAGAATAAGTTTTGGGATCCGCCCTAACTTTTAGAAATTATTTTGAAGACTCGAAAACATTTTTAAGAATGTTTGGAGTACTGCTGATTTATTAAAATAAATCAGTCCCGATATAATAGAAATATCTGAATATTATTATTTAAATAATATTCTCATAAATATAATCCTTATAAAAATAATCGAAGTAGAAGTTTTAAAACTCATACTTGAAATGAATATTAAATAACCAAAGATATACTTATACGAAAGTACTATCTTTATTTCAATAATCGAATATATGTTTAATTATCGAAACATTATTCTTTAATAAAATAAAGAATATTATTAAATAATAAGCGGAGTCATAATACCTCGAATGAATATTATAAATAATATTCATTAAATAAAATAAACGGAGTCATACATCCTCAAATGAATATCCAATTAATAATCATTAAATAGAATAAACAGAGTCATAAGTCCTCGAATGAATATTCAAATAATATTCATTAAATAAAATAAAGTTATCGAATAAACCTTATTCGATCAATAGTTTTGAAAACTATATCCATATATATATAAATATATATATATAATATACTCGGGAACATCGACTCCCGATTTAGAAATATGTTCACCTTTTGGGTCCCCTATACTAAGGGTATATGCAACTACTGCTTATCTCTAGCATAGGTATTATGCAACTAATAAGCATTTGAACCAACAGATATATAAATCAAGAATACGAAACAGGCATGCATATATACCATATCACATGCTCCAATATATCGCAAAAATTTGCTAATAACAAATATGCATTTATCACAAGATCATGCATATACACATATACATCACAACAACAGTTATACGGGTAGAAAACTTGCCTGAGCGACTGGGGGTTATAAATGGCTTGGGACGAGTCTGGTAACCTATAAGCAACATGTAAGTTGGAATTAAACCAAAGTCACTTGTAAATCTATACTTTAACCAAATTAGACTCTAACGCTCGCTTTGCGCTTACTGATTCTCTTAAGTCGCTTGAGTACCCTCGGCTCCACCATTTTTAATAAATTAACCATTACGAGTTTTAAGGAGATTCTTTCGCGAGTACCTTACCAACTGCCTAATCCACTTAACATAATTGTTTCATAATCCAATTAGCCCTTTTAGGTCTTTAACATATGTTTCAATGTAAGGCGAGGGGTAATGTTTCGTTCGCGAAACGCCGTTACTTAAAACGGTCGTTTCTCCTAAACCGTACATCGGAATCAAACGAACCACATATCAAAATGAAGCTCGTAACATGAACTATCTAAACATGGAAATGGTAAAAACCTAGCAGGGAGGTCTCTGGTCCTAATGTTATGAACAAAAGCAGTCTAAAGTAAATCGGACATTACGACGGCTATGTTTACGCGATTTCCCAAATTTATACCATTCCAAAACAACCACCAATCAACCCCAATTCATTAATACAACCAACATCCAACCATATCACACTAAAACTGCCCCAACACATCAAATTCTCCAATTTATGTTATTCTCAACAAGAATTTAAAACTATACTTAAGTCCTTTACTAATCAACAAGATTCAACATTCAGTTCACTACAATTCCAGCCCAAACTCTAAACCTACAAGCATCAAGCTACTCTTTTACCATAACAATCAAAATCATCCTAATATACAAAGTAAAGCTAGGGTTTGGAGATGTTATACCTTCCTTGAAGTGATTGGAGTAGCTAGGAAGCCTTAAGAAGCCTTGAGATGTCTTAGGGATGCTTGGATCTTAAAGGAAAAACAAGAAAAATCAAGTTAAAAATCTTGAAATCACTATTCATTATCTTCTTCATTGATTTCTTGGAGAAGATTTTGAATGATTTGGAGGCTTAAACTTATAGGATAGCTATATCTATGCATAAGGAGTACTAGATAATTATCTTACCAATTAAGGAAGCTTGGAACTTGATTTTTGAAATTCTTCTTCTTGAAATGAAGAAAAAGCCGAGAGCTCCTTGGTTGAAGAAAGAAATGATTTTGTGTTTTGCTGTGATTTGTTTTGGTTGGTTGATTTTTTGATTTGTTTTGTTTTGATTTCTTACCTTTTTACCATGGTAATTATTGTGTGGTTCACAATCATCCAACAATTCCTTCCCTTATGTCATCATGTGATGTCACCCTCCCTCCTTTGTCCTCTTCTCATTGGTTGGATGACATCATCCCCTCCAATCTCTTTGATTAGCTTCTAATTACTTGGCTAATGACCGTTGATCTGTTATACGGTTCGCTTTAACTTTCGTTTTCGTTTATCGTTTGAGGGATCATACCCGGGATCTTATTACTTAGGTTCCCTTAACCTTTCTCAATACATTATATTCCTTTTTATGATCCTCTATTAAAATCCTTGAATTTAAATCCTTTTTATCCTGTTACCTTATACTCAATTCTTTCGATATCTGGTGGATTTTCGGGAAAAATCAAATGGTTCAAATTTGGATTCTGACGATCTTTACATACACTTATATATCATATAGAGTACCAATAAAATCTCAGAATATCCATAAAAGAAACCCTACATAGTGTGGCATGAAAAGTTTTCTTGTTCAGAAATATCAGCAAAAACACTATTCATAAGGATTACAAAAAGTTCAAAATTTTGGGGTTATTACAACAACCATAGCATATTTCTTCTTTGCAATAGACATGACATTTACTGGACCAAATAGATCAACATGCAGTAAGTGATAAGGCTCAAGAATTGAGGATTCAGTTTTGCTCTTGAATGTAGATTTTTTTGTTTTACCTTTTGACATGAGTCACAAAGACCATCAGGAGCAAATATTGATTTTGGCAGTCCTCTCACAAGATCTTTCTTTACTAGCTCATTTATGTTGTTGAAATTTAAATGAGAGAGTCTCTTGTGCCAATTCCAGCTTTCTTCAATTGATACTCTGCTTAACAGACAGATTGCAGAACCATCAGAATTTGTTGAAATTATGGATTCATATATGTTACCATGTCTATAACCTTTCAGAACCACTTTGCCTGTAAAATTACTTACAACCTCACAGTGTTCTTCAAAGAAATCCACATGATAACCTCTGTCACAGATTTGACTCACACTTAGCAAATTGCTTTAAGTCTTGAGACAAGGGCTACTGATTCAATTATGACATTCCCAAGATTGATATTGCCATATCCCAGAGTCTTTTCCATGTTACCATCTCCATAAGAAACTCATGGGCCAGCTTTCTCCACAAAACCTGATAGCAGGGCTTTATTTCCAGTCATATGTCCTGAACATCCACTTTCCAGAACCAGGATGTTTTTTCTGTTGCCCTGCAATCACAAAGACCACTATTGATTAGTATAAGGACCCGGACTTCCTTGGATCCTTTGGCCTTGTTAAGTTTGTTAGCATTTGTAGCGGATTTAGTTTCAGAGTTTATGCTAACATGCTTTTTATCACACTTTATATCAGACTTTGCATCAGAATTTACACTAGAAGGAATTACACTAACTTTCTTTAAAGAAGGTTTTATTTCATAATAATCATAGTACAAACTATGATATTCCTTAAAAGTATAAATAGAATGCCATAAACTACCACAATGAAAGCAAGGATTTTGTGGTTTAAACCTAACAGACTGACTCTTAACTCCTGATCTAGGAGGTAAAAAGTTTATATCTTTATTTTTCCTGCAAAAAGAAGCAAGATGGTTAGAGTTTCCACAATTATAGCATTTCTTTCTAGGAGTATTAGGAACAGGCATATAATTATTACTTTTATTCACACCTTCCTTTACATTCCTATTTTTCCTAGCTTCCTTTACCTTGTTCACATTTTTAATCTCTTTCAGCTTATACTTAAGTTGCTTCTTTGTCATTAAGCCAATGTTTACCAAAGCTGGTTTATCCTATTTTAATTTGTCAGAAGTTGACTTTTCTTTGACTTCTGTTTTAGAGTCTTTCATCTCTTCAGAATCAGACACAACAGTTTTTGCAACAAATTTAACAGGATTTATCTTTGGCTTAATTTGGCAAAGTCCCTTTCTCACTTTTACCATCTTTATAACCTAACCCCCTCTTTCCAGTTTCCACTACTTAGAATATTCTGAGCTGTTTTGCCTGAGTTAGTCCAAGTCTTGATGATTTCTCTTTCTTTTTCTAATTCAGTTTTTAGATAATCATTCTATTTAAGCAATTCATTCTTATCATACATAACATTATCTCTCTCTGTCTGAATAGTGTTCATCTTGACTAACTCTTCTTCAAGATAGCTATTTCTGTTTTTGTACTTTAGATTTTCAGATTTTAATCTTTCATTCTCTAAAGTCTGATCTCTATAGATAATATAAATGTTTTTCATAAATAATCTTAACTCAGTAATATTTCTGTATCAAAAGCAAGGGTTGATAGATGTACCTTTAGTTCAGCAGCATCAGAACTGCTATCAGCATTTGTGTTTTGTATATGTTGTGTACTTGATGATTTCATGAACAAAACACCTTGGTAGATTTTACTTAGTGAAAATGTAGCACTCGACGGATAAGGATTATAGTCCCGACGGATGACTCATTTTAGTCCCGACAGATGATGACTTATTATCCATCGAGTGAGTGGCTTATGTAACAATAAGTCTGTAGCACGTTTCTGCATACACATTATTTAGAATCTGTAGTAATACCTAAGTCATGTTGACTTTAACTAGATATGCAGAATAGGTTGATTAATTGTACATAGATGATGTCTTGTAATTCTGCATAGATGAAATAAAGTTTAGTGCATGATTGCTACCCGACGGATAAACAACAATGAATTCGACGGATGATCAACAACCCGACGGATGATTATTAACTCGACGGATGATCATGAACCCGACGGATAAAGAATTCATATATCTGTTGATAGTGACAACAGAGTTACATGCGTCGAGTGTATGCAAATGGAATGTGGTAGCCTATTCAACTGGGTTTTCGAGAATAAAGAAGCATTGCCATTTCCATGTTATGAAGATATTCAAATATTCTAGAATAGAGTAATGAAGTAGCATTGTAATAGACTCGATAGTTTTTGTTTTTAGTATCTTGTCTTATTGCTTTGTAATCTTGGTGATATATAAACCAAGAAGTAGTAAATAGAACAACGAACTAAGAAACCAAGCAACCAAGAGAGAAACATTTGTAAGTTGCATTCTTAGCATTTCTCTCATTCTTAGTTGTTATCTTTTGTAAGCAGTTGTGAGCTTTTTGCACACAGAGTTCTCTCGATATATATTATATATCTCTGATGGAATCATTCAAATCCACCAGAAAGTTTTTAAAGACTCTTGTTTTTAATTACTTGTGTTTTGATTCATTTCAAGTAACTATTCCCCATTCTGCTAATCAATTCACACTTATACATATATCTGAGTTAGAACATTTTTTATTCAAGAAAAAGTTTCAAGAATTTCATTCAACCCCCCTTCTGTAATTCTTGTTACATTGTTAAGGGACTAACAATTTACCATTAAGGCATAGTTTACCTTTTCTTCAGATTCTGAAGTGTCTGCCCAGTTTTTCTTCTTTGTGATAAGTGTCTGGCCTTTATCACCTTTTCCTTTCTTGCAATCAGGAGAGATGTGGCCTCTTTTACCACAATTGTAGCATTTGACATTTGAGTTGTCTCCTCTATCATACTTTCCTCCTTTGCCTTCAGTCTTTATGAACCCTTTCTTGTCTCCACCTTTCCTGGAAAACTTCTTACCCTTTCTGAATTTCTTGTAGGTTATCCCTGTGATACCCTTCACCATAAGAGCACACAGTTGCATCATCTATGCATCAACATCCAATTCAGATAAATTTTCAGGTTCTGAATCATCATCATCAGAATCTGATGACTATGAATCAGACTGTATGATGAGAGCATTTCCTTTTGCCTTCCTAGAGACAATTGGCTTTTCATCAGTCTTTAAAGCAACTATCCTAGACTTCCCTCCATGCCTCTTCTTTCTTTGTTCCATCTCAAGTTCATGAGTCTTGAGCATCCCATAGATTTCATCAAGAGACATATCAACAAGTTCATAGTTGTCTCTTATTGTAGTAGCTTTCAAATTCCACTTTTCAGGAAGAGCTAGTAGGAATTTCAGATTTGAATCTTCTAGATCATATTCCTTATCCACTAGTGACAGATCATTCAACAGCGTTGTGAATCTCTCATATGTATCAGTTAGTGACTCATCATATTTTGAGTCAAAGTGCTCATACTCCTGTGTGAGTATTGTCTTCCTGTTCTTTTTAATGGAATTTGTTCCTTGACATCTCACTTCCAATTTATCCCAGATTTCTTTTACAGTCTTGCATCCAATCACCCTGTTTGACATGACATCGTCAAGTACACTATGAAGCATGTGTCTTACTTTTGCATCCTTGCCTAGTGAAGAGATGTCTTCAGTGGTGAATTCTCTCTTTTCTTTGGGAATCATCCTCTATGGCTCATTCCCAACTACGACATAAAGCTTTGTGGGCTTGTGTGGACCATCATAAAGTTTGTCTAAATATTCTGGATCTATAGTTTCCAGAAACATGGCCATCTTCACACTCCGTACAGGGTACTCAGACACCCTGAGCAAAGGAACCCTGATGGTCTGGTATTTTTGAATGGGTTGAACCTTTGCAGGTTCTTGAGGGTCTGGTATTTTTGCTTGATCATACATGATTGATTATTTGTTTGGATCTTAACTGTTTGTAAGCTTAATAGATTGGCTCTGATACCACTTGTTAGGCCTGAATGATACTATAGAAGGGGGTTGAATATAGTATCTATAATCAATCCAATTATAAACACAAGTATGTAACAGAAAACAAGTTTATTCAATATATCAAACTCCATTTTAGTAGGTTTAATCTACTCTCTCAGTGATGTATGATATCACTAAGAGCTGCTAGGGTTACAATGAATAATATTCTCGAGAATGATAATACTTATAGTATAAACCCTAATCTGTGTTTATATACTACACAATTACAAGATATCTCCTAATTGATATGATAATAATTATGTTTCCTAGAATACATCAATTAGAGATTATCTACTGCAGTCCTATACATGTCCAATTCTTCATGCATATCTTTACTTGTTTAATCCAGATCCTCTCCTGTAAATCAGCTACTTTCCTTATCTGAAGTGTACCCGCACTTAAGTCCTGATATAAGTTCTAACACCTTAAGTTCTGATAACTTCCTGTCTTCAACAAGTTCTGATTTCCAGTTAAGTTCTGATACTCAGTTCTGAAACTAAACAAATCAGATTAGACATGACATCACAAATATATCTAACATAAAGCAACACAGTAATAGACAACGCAGTAACAGGAAACACGCGCCACCGCTCCTCTCGGATTTTACACATACACATATATGTATATATATAACTCACAAGTAATTGAATGATTTTAACCAAAACAGAGGCAACCGGAGCAATTAAATCGAAAAGTGAAGACAATTGCCAGAAAAGAACAAACGGCGGCCCCAAAACTCACTTGAGCCGTGAGGATAATAGAGAAGAATGGGGAGAAGAAAGAGATGAGAGAGAGGTGAGGGAGATACAGTTGAGAGAGAGAGAGATTACAGAGAGATTAAGCCAGATAGATGAAGAGAGGAGGGAGAGGATCGGGAGAGGAGAGATTGAGGGGCGCGTGAGAACACAGGGGAAAGAAAACAGGGGCGGTGTATTGGTTTCTGTTTGTTTTGTTTTTATTGTTATCTCCTTATTTTAATTAACTTCTGACCCGCTTTCTCGCCATTTAACGAAATAGATGCATGCTAGAATTTATCGAAAAGTTATAATTTACATAACACAATTCTCAGAATATTCAAAAATTAGTAAAATAAAATTTTCATGATTTTTGAATCATTTTTGGAACGCACAATATACCCGCATTTAACGAATTATGGAACAAATGTGTGGGTGCATAAAAGCCAGAAAATCTGAGGAATAATTTTAAAATTCTCGAAATATTCCAAACATAATAAAATATGGATTTCGTAATTTTTTTGAAGAATTCTAGAATTAAATACTGATTTTACAATTAAATGAAATCAGAAAATCATTTAAAGATAAATAATCAATAAAATATTGATTTCTAAATTTTATAAAAATATAAAGCAACAAAAATAATTTTAGAAATAATTTTACAATTTATGAGAATAAATATTCAATAAAATCACTTTAAAAGAAAAATAATTTCTTACATCTCAATAATTAAATATACAAGTAATTTCCGTACCTAACAATTACCCATAATTGACAATAAGGCAACACACAGTTAACAGAACTATCACATATTTTATTTATTTAATAATTCCTTAATTACATTTACATATCGGATCCGAAAATAGATTAATTAGCCGTTAAGTATCTATAAATACGATACAATTTAATACCAGATTTGGATAATTATCAAAACAGAGCTTCTTATAAAATACTTTATACAAGAATAAGGTAATAATATCTCGCCTTTTGAGAATACGGGTTTTATCGATCTATATAATGATTAGCGTATCAAACATTTTATGTCGGGATCCATACAGGTCAAACCTACCCCGGATCGAAAAAGTCAAAATATGGAAAGTGTTTAGAATCATCAGATTAGGTTAAGAAGGAGTTTTCTGAAGAGTTTCGGGTTGTAAAAACGCAGAAACGGTTGAAGCTGGATGATTTCCAATTTTTATAAAGTGATTTTATAATTACTCAAAATAATAATTATTAATTCTATAAATCCTTATAAAATCATATAATGATCCAAAAATTACCACAACAATACCAAAATTATCTATATTTGATTCTGGATAATTAAAAATTAAAATATCCTAATTTTATCACATATAAAAACCCAAATATTAATATCAATCATCAGATAATTCACCAAAATTCACGTAATAATCACATAATAAATATATTTTGATAAAATAATTACACGATATATCCCGGATATTACAGCGATTCATCAAGGACTTCTCTAAAATCTCTAAATCCTTGTGCAATCTTCTAGAGAAAGATGTCCCTTTTCAGTTTGATGACGAATGTCTTGCTGCTTTTGAGATCTTAAAGAAGAATTTGATCACGATACCGGTCATACCTGCACCTAATTGGGATGAACCTTTTGAGATGATGTGCGATGCAAGTGACTATGCAGTTGGAGCAGTTCTTGGGCAGAGAAAGAATAACATATTTCATGTGGTCTGCTATGCTAGTAAGACCCTCAATGGTGCTCAATTGATTTATACTACTACTGAGAAAGAAATTTTAGCCATTTTCTACGGTTTTGAGAAGTTTCGATCTTATTTGCTTGGGACAAAGGTGATAGTTTCACTGATCACGCTGCGATTTGCTATCTCGTCTCGAAGAAGGACTCGAAGCCTAGACTGATTCGATGGGTTCTTTTACTTCAGGAATTTGAGTTAGAGATCAAGGATAGGCAAGGTACCTAGAATCAAGTTGTTGACCATCTCTCTCATTTGGAAGATCCAAGTGCAACTTCACAGGTTAAGACATTGATAAATAAGTCTTTTCCCAATGAGCAATTGTTTGGGGTGCAAGACGAAGAACCGTGGTTCGCAGACATTGTGAACTACCTTGTGAGTAACATTATACCTCCAGACTTGTCTTTTGCTCAAAGGAAGAAGTTTCTTCATGAGGTGAAGTGGTACATGTGGGATGAGCCATTCTTGTTTAGGCAAGGAGCTGACCAAATCATCAGGAGATGTATTCAGTACAGCAAAACGGGGGGGGGGGATCTTGCGAGACTGTCATTCGACTGTTTATGGAGGCCACTATGATGGAGAGAAGACAGCAGCTCGTATCCTTCAAGCGGGATTTTTATGGCCTACATTGTTTAACGATGCGCATTAATTTGTTTTAAAGTGTGATCGATACCAGTGTGGGTAATATGTCTAAGAGGGATAAGATGCCTCTTAATGTGCTTCTCGAGGTTGAAGTCTTTATTTTTTGGGGAATTGACTTCATGGGGCCATTTGTCTCATCTTGCAATAATCAGTATATCTTGTTGGCGGTTGATTATGTTTCGAAATGGGTGGAAGTCAAGGCTTTACCGACAAATGATGCGAAGGTAGTGCTGAGTTTTCTTCATAAGCATATATTCACAAGATTTGGGACTCCAGGAGTCATAATCAGTGACGAGGGATCGCATTTCTGCAATCGCAAGTTCACCTCCATGATGCAGAGATATAATGTGAATTATCGTATTGCTACAGCCTACCATCCTCAGACTAATGGTCTAGCTGAGGTATCTAACAGAGAGATCAAGCGTATTCTAGAGAAAGTCAAGGAAGGATTGGTCTTTGAAGCTTGATGAAGCTGTTTGGGCATATAGAACAGCATATAAGACTCCGCTAGGTATGTCTCCGTTTCAGTTAGTTTATGGTAAGGGGTGTCATTTTCCTGTGGAGCTCGAGCATAAAGCGTATTGGGCTTCGAAGAAGTTGAACCTTGATATGGATACAGCTGGTAAGAAAAGAATGCTTCAATTGAATTAACTCGACTAGTTTAGGCTTCAAGCGTAAGAGAATAACAAAATATATAAGGGGAAAGTCAAGAGGTGGCACGATAGGGGTCTAGTGCTCAAATCATTTTTGCCGGGGCAACAAGATGTTTTAATCAACTCTCGTCTCCGTCTTTCTCCTGGAAAATTAAAGTCGAGGTGGTAAGGGTCGTTTGTTATCAAATTGTGTTTCCACATGGAGCGAAGGAGATTTTTGAGATTGATCCAGGCCAAGCATTCAAGGTGAATGGACAGAGGTTGAAGCATTACTATGGAGATACGATAAACTGTGAGGTGGTTAGTGCCGCTTTATTGTCCACTTGATCTCGGGATTCTACGTCAAGCTAACAACGTAAAGCAAGCACTTCTTGGGTGGCAACCCAAGTTTGATATACATTAGTAGATAGAGGAAGAAGAAAAGAAGGAAAAAACACAAAAAAATAAGAAAAAGAAAAAAAAATCAAAAAAGATAAAAATTCAGTGCCAACTACAGTAGCACGGAGCGACCGCGCTGATGAGCGGAGCAGCCGCGCTGAAACTCCAGTAGCACGGCACGCCCGCACTGGTATGCGGGGTGAGGCTGGTCCTTTGTGGTCACACCAGCAGCAACAGCAGGAGGAAGTACAAGACAATGCTGGTTTGAGTTCAGCACAGTATAGGCACTTGATGAGGAGGATGGATGCGATGCATGACATCCATAGTCAGTTTGTACAAGACCTTATCTAGGTGTTGGGGACTGCATTCAGAGCCACAGGAATTGATATTCAGTGGTCAGTATTCGGTGAGAACTCTGTGTACCCGCCTCCAGCACTCCTGACACACCACCCCATGAGGGTGATGACCCTGATTCTGAGTAGGTATGCCTGATTCCCTACTATTACCTTCACCGAGGATAGTGAATAATTTAAGTTTGGGGGTAGTAGTTAAGGAATATATATTTGTGTGTGTCTCATATAGTTTGCATATTCATGATAGTTTAATTCATATAGTTACATAGTTATCATGTAGTTTTTTATTTTATTTTTATTTTATTATTAGTATGGTACATATAGTTTCATGCATTTGCACTATAACATGATCCCTTAGATGATTTTTCCAACTGATTTGTTATATTGATGCTAGTGTAGTGATGTCGTATTTAGGAATGGTAAGTCTTATCGAGTTGATTTGCATGCTAGAAGCAAATAAATTTCACTAATTCTTATAGGTTGCTTGAGTGTTAGATCATGAACATGTCTTGTTTTTTTGTCGAGGTTTAATCATATTTATAATTTAGGATATTCTCTTAATGATAAAATAACATGGATATTTAAAAATTGGAGAAAAAAATTGGATTCCATTGCTAGTTGTTGTGGCTAGGTGTCAAATGGCTAGTAGCCGGTTCATTTTATATGAGTAGTCTAGGGTTGAATGAGATGGAGCGAAACGCACTCGTTCAGAGATCATGTGAAAAAAAAA
Organism: Apium graveolens; assembly: GCF_009905375.1. Classification (NCBI taxonomy): domain Eukaryota; kingdom Viridiplantae; phylum Streptophyta; class Magnoliopsida; order Apiales; family Apiaceae; genus Apium; species Apium graveolens. The sequence continues at coordinate 144,158,479 of NC_133656.1, read as the reverse complement.
AGAAAAAAAGAAAAAAAAGAAAAAATGTGTTATGCATAATTAATCACGAGTGAGCTCTTTAATACTCGAGTTATTAAGTTCTTAGGGGACTTTGTGCCTAGTGACCTAAGGCTTTTATAGTCTGGTATCCACTAACTTAATGCTCGTTACATTGGTATTATTGTATAATTTTTTGTGGACCTCACTCATTGCACGGTCAAATAAGCATATTTGTGTTGTTTATATGTTGTGAATAAAAGCATGAATCCATGTATAACTCCGATATAAGAATTTAATTGTTGTCAGTCATTTTAATTTTAGCTTTTATTCTATTTATAACCTTGTAATTTCCTTGATGAGTACTGAGTCATGATTATTGATCTAGTGGCGTTAGTATATCTGTAAGCACTTGCACACACGCACGCTTCTGGTTTGTGAATTGATTTGTGAGATTTAATTGAACTTGTGCAAATAACTATATTTGTGGAGATGTGGCTTGTTAGTTGGTTAAGTTATTTTATAAGGATCATTGCATTCATCTTAGTTGCAGTCATGCATTTTTATTTCTTGTTCTTTGAGTCTGTTTATGCTTGAGGACAAGCATCGGTTCAAGTTTGGGGGTGTGTTAAGTGGAATTTATGTCCACTTGGAATATCCTATAAAGGCTTGAATTGGTGTTTTGTACTCAAGTTATTTGTGCTTTAAATGTGTCTTGTAGTATTTTTTCATTTCAGGCATTTATCAGGGATTCAGGTGATTTAGCATTGCTTAGATGCTAAAATGGTGTTTGGAAGGTGTCATGAAGATCGCTTGTACAAAGACCGTCAAGAACAAACAATTAAAGAGAAGCAAAATCAGAAGTTTTTCCAGAAGGATGGCGCGCCTGTGCAAAGCTAGCGCGCGACCGCACCAGAAGTACAGAAGGTCAGCGCGCCCGCGCTGGTGAAGCGCGCGCCCGCGCCAGGTCAGGATGAAAGAATCCTGATTCTCTTAGAATTCTGATTTTTAGGTTTCTAATCTGTATGGGCTTCTATATAATGACAACTTAAGATTATTTTAAGAAGAGGAAACATAACAGAGCTTAAGGAGAGATCGACTAGAAGACCTATAGCACAATTCAACGAAGGCGAAGAAGACCTAGTTTATTCTTGTTATTCTTTATTATAAGTTGTAATCTTGGATGCTCGTTTCTTATTTTTTTGAACCTATACTCTTGTTACGTACTTGGTTTATTATTTATTCAGTATAAAGACTACGTTTATGTACCATTCTTTCATCGGAACGCATGTTGATGATGAGTCTGATTATGAGCTAATCGTTATCGTGGGGTTCTAGCAGATTTACTTATAGATTTCTTTAGTAAATTTGTTTCGATACCTTAGTGTGTGGTGATTGTATGATAACCTAGTATTGGTTGTGCTTATTCGTCTTATGAGCGTCGCGAACTTATAAGATAGCGTGTTAATCTCTATTAAAGCGAAAATAAATATAAGGGTTTAGAACTTGCCATGCTAGCATAGGTTCATGTATTTATAGGGTCTCAATATAATTGGTGTCTATTCTATTTCTATCTCTTTTGTGGATGTCTGGTAGTAGGCTATTCGTACAAAGAAAGTTGGCGTTTACTAGTTTCGTGTTATCTGATTAGTGTCATCACCATTGCATGCTAAGGTTGAGAACAAAAAGGTTATTGAATGAAGTAGTAATGAAGTTAGAATCCCATGTTTATGTCATATAATAACCAATCCCTTTCAATCTCTTAGTTAATGTTCTTTAGTATAATCTCTTAGCTAATCGTAGTTATAAGCAATCTCATTTAGTTATTCGTCTTAGCATTGAATAATAACCATACCATTATTTTATAAGTGCATTGATTGAAATTAACCTAAACTAGTCTATGTGGGAATGAACTAGAAACAATTCTATATTACTTGCGATCGCGTATACTTGCGTGAATATTAGCGAGTGTTTTCATCCTAGCAGGATGATTGGATCCTTGTTGTATTTGACTGCTAGTAGACCAGACATTATGTTTGCAACATGTTTGTGTGCAAGATTTCAAGCCAATCCAAAGAAATCACATTTGATGGTTGTGAAGAGAATTTTTAGATACTTAAAGGGAACACCAAACTTGGGATTGTGGTATCCTAAAGGAACTAGATTTGAAGTTGTTGGATACACAGATGCATATTTTGTTGGATGCAGGGTTGACAGGAAGAGTACTAGTGGAAGCTGTCAATTTCTTCGACAAAGACTTGTATCCTGGTATAGCAAGAAACAACAATATGTGTCAACTTCCACAGTTGAGGCTGAATACATAACTGCTAGAAGTTGTTGTGCTCAAGTTCTTTGGATAAGAAATTAGCTAATGGACTATGGCCTAGTGTTACACAAAATTCCAATTATGTGTGATAATACTAGTGCTAATTCTATTGTTGCTAATCCATTTAATCACTCTAGAACAAAGCATATTGATGTTAGGTACCATTTTATTAGAGAACATGCTGCAAATTGTACTATTGAGCTTATTTTTGTTCCAAAAAAATAAACAATTAGCTGACATTTATATCAAACATTTGATGAAGCAACTTTCACCAGACTTGTTGGTAAAATTGGAATGTTAAATTCTTCATCCTAAAGGAAAGAACTCAGATAATGTGTTGCAGCAGATTAATTTCTATAGAATCAAAATTAATTTGATTTAACTGGAAATTAGCTAGAATATGAGTTATAAATATTTCAGAATTCTCTATGTATTTATTTTTAAAAATTCAAAATTTAGCTTGGAGTTTTTTAAATTCTAAGAAAACTGTATAAGTGTTAATTTATATTTTCAATATGTGAACTTAACACAACACAGAATCAATAAGAATAGAAGTAATAGAGAACTGAGTTCTCGATAAGTCTAACTGACTTATCGACAAGCCATTTTGAAACTTCTCGATGGAGTTCTCGATAAGTCATTTTCCTGACTTTTCGAAGGACTTCTCGACAAGCCTTATTTTGACTTCTCGATAAGTCATTGTAGAGATCTCGATATATGTTTACTCATAGAGTTCTCTACAAGTATATATTTTAGACTTATCGACAACTTAGAATTGAAATATTTTAAATCAATAAATTATTTCAGTAAAATACTTTTGATATAAAATCATTCTAATTTTATTTTGATTTATTCAAATAAAAATTAGAAAAATTCAGTCCATTCAGGATAAACTGAGTATTTATTTGACATCTCGACAAGTCACTATCTAGTTCTCGATAAGAGTTAGGAAAGTGACATATCGATATGCATCTATTCTCATACATGACTTCTCGATAAGTAAATCACAAATATTTATTTCCACTTCTCGACAAGTCACTTACCTTTTTCTATAAATACCCAGACATCTCGACATAACCACTCTTTACGCTTTCGAGATCTCAAGTGACCTAATTTTTACAAATCCCAATCGTTCTCTCTCAATATAAACTCTTTCTCTCTCAAATTTCTTACCCACTAAAATTCAAACACTTCAAATGGCCTCAAACACTGTTAGAGCTTTTATCCCAAAGGAGGGCACTAATTACCTTGTATTTACAGATGCTAACCAAGCTCCTGATAGCTTTAAGAGTTTTGTTAAGTTCCCTTCTGAGACATTCTTTGCAGGCGCTCTTACTGAAAATCCAATTCTGTATCTGGATGTTCTCAATGATTTCTGGAACATAGGTATGGTTAGGACAGTTGTGCATGAGAACCAAGCTGCATCTTTGGTGGTAAACTGCTCAATTCAAGGGAAACAGGTGGAATTCAATGAAACTAATGTCAAAAAGGATTTAGGGATTCCTACTGACAACTTGGTGGAAGTGCCTACTCAAAAAGAATTGGCTGAATTCATGGACTTAATCAATTACAGTGAAAGGATTAACCTAGCCAGCCTAAACAAGAAGTATTTGAGGAAGGAATGGTCATTCATGTTTGAATCCATTGTGAGAGCTTTCACTTTTAGGAAGACATGGTATGATAACATTTCAAGTGTGATTCATAAGCCGGTGTTCTCCATGGCTCACAACAGACACATAAATGTGGCACTTCTGATTCTGCGGGAACTTAGCACAAGGCTTACAATGCCTTTGGCTACAAGAGGTAAGGAAATTTTCTTTTCTAGGTTTATAATGTCTACTTTAAATTATAAAGTTCAAGACATTCATTTACTTAATGGTATAGATAGAACACAGATAGACAATTGTAAACAGGTGTCTAAAATTCTGTTTGGCTCACTTATTACAAAGAATAAGGTAACTGTAGGTCTCAGAATCACTCCATTTATGTGGGAGAGATTCAAGACTTACCCTTACCCTATGCCTGATATTAGTTCCAATATTCAATCTAGTACAGGAATGGCTCATGTGCCTATGGAAGAACAAACACATGAACACCAACAAGGGACTTCCCAAAATGAGACCTTTTCTTCTTTACCATTAGAAGCTAGGAAACCAACCACTTCATCCTCTCAAAAGGATGAAGTGAGTAAAAAGAAGAGAAAGCAGGCACCCTTGACTATTATAAATGAGAGTGGTGAGGACCAAGTTCAAATACAGTCTAACCTGGTCAAGAAACCATAGAAGGTGAAGAAATTTGAGTTGACCACTCAAGCTACCTCTACATCATCCCAAAAGGATGTAGTTGAAAAAGAGGGCTTAAAATAGACTCTAGAGACATCTTCTCAACAGGGTGTCTTTACTGAACAAAGTACTCTCCCTAGTGCATCATATAAAGAGACTGTACGATAACTTAAACACATTCAAGTTTATGAAAGAAGGAATAATGAAGGCACAAACACATAGAGCACATCTCTTGAAGCTCCCTCGTCCATTCAGGGGGAGCTGCCAACACTCAATTCTCAAATCATTATTCTAATCTCTCAAATTTCTTCTACATACAATGAAACACTTGTATCTACTTCACAAGTGATGCCAACATCAAGTGACATAGTTCATGAAAATGTGCTCACCACCCAAGAACCATATTATGTTGGGTAAATGCTACACTCTGGGGTAGACCTTGATAACACAAACAAAAATACAAGGGTTTTATCAGTTTTAATTGAAGACCCTATAGTTGTCACAAATGCACCTTTATGTGCAAATCACTCTTCATATATTGAAAGGTTTGAGTGTAGTACTCCTGAGGGGGAGCTATCTAAATTCAATTGGAGGTTCCTTATGTAGGGACACCTCCCCTCAAAACCCTGGTTGAGATTGCTCTGTCAGTTGAAGCTAGGAGTCCAATTGTCAATGATCCAACCATTGGGGAGACAAGTCAAGCATATTCAGGTGCCAATTCTCTGCAAGAATAAAAAGGGTTTGAGGTCATGGTACATGACAGTAACCTGGTCAAATCCCCTCCAATTCAAATGGAGGTTCCCATTCTTGGTGAACAATCTATTGTCACAACCACAATTTCTACTGTGAGTTCAACTGTGATTCCAATCACAGGGTTACCTACCATATCTCAACCCTCCACCTCAACCCAAACAGATATACCATCTACCTCCAATCCTACTCAACAACATTCGCACCTCATTTCCCAGTGGCTGCAGGATGCTCAGACTCAGCCAATAACCATGAATGATCTTTTAGTGGACCAACTTTCTGGCCTTGCCAACATTACCCAACAATTGGTCACAACTGATATGTCCAATCAGGATTATCAAGATATCTTGCTTTCTTACAAAATTGATGTTATAGAACAATAGAAAAATATTGTCGATGAAGCTGAGCAAGATGGCAATGTGGATGCTTGGCTAGACAAAGATTTTAGTTTGGAGATGGGTGAGGTTTTGGCTAGGTTTAGAGAAGAAGACATAACTATCCTAGGAAGTAATGCCAAAACTCTCAGTCCCCAAGAAGTTTATGATGTTATTACAGAGGTCAACAAAGCACAGCTCAAAGCTTTTCACCTTATTGGTAAATCACTACAACAGACTCTAAATAGTCATCAAGACAGAATAAGAAGATTGGTGAAGGACAAACTGGATGACCTTGTGCCAACTCAGGTGGAAATCGAGAATAAATTCAAGAAATTTGCTGAGAAAATGGCAAGATTTGATGTCACCAATATGGAACAGAGCTTTAAAAATCTAAAGCAATTATTTGTGGCTCTTCATGAAGTTATCCAAAATCACATCACCAATAACAATGATACAAGGGTCAAACTGGATCAACTATATCAAGCTAGGTATGAACCTTCAGCTCTTTTGATGGAGGGAATCAGGGAATCTTTTAGGAATATGTTGTGTACTTGATGATAAGTTAAATAAAACACCTTAGTAGATTTAATTTAGTAAATTTGTAGTTTTCAACGGATGATCACTTTAACATCCGTTGAGAGAGTAGCTTATGTATCGATAAGTCTTGTAACATATTTATGCATTCTACAATACCTTAAAGATCTAGAAGTTGTAGGATATTCAAATTCATGTTGACTACTAGTTTGATATGCAAAATAGGTTGGTTGGATGCCTTGTAATTTTGCATAAGTGAAATAGAGTTAACTGCTATGGAAGACTTTTAACGGATGATTCTACAAGGTTTCGACGGCTGACCCAAGTTACATTCAACGGATGATCTAATGAAGCTTCGACGGATGTTTCAACACAGTTTCAACGGATGATCCAATGAAGTTTCAATGGATGTTCTAATTCAAGTAGCAATTGATAGTGACTTAACAGTCACATGGGTTGATTAGAAGCAAATGGAATATGGCAGCCTATTTACAGGTTTTAGAGAGTAAAGAAGCATTTCAATTTCCATGCTAACTTGAAGATATTCAAAAATGCTGGAAAGAAAAATGAAGAAGCATATAATTAGACTAAGAAACATTTTGTCTTATGTGTTTGTCTTTTTATCATTGAACTTGGTGATATATAAACCAAGTGTAGCAAGTAGAAAAATAGTGATTGAATCAAGCAATAAAACATTCAACTTGACAAATAGATAAAGCAAAATCTGTAAATAATTTCTCTGCAGTTTGTAGTTCTACTTGTAAGCAGCTGTGTACAATCTTTGTATCACAGAGTTCTCGAATTTATATATATCTCTGTTGGAAAAGTTCAATCCACCAGAAAGTTTTTAAATACTTATGTTTAATTACTTTGTGTTTGATTTCTTTAATATTTACATTATGTACTTTAGCTAAATAAAAAAATAGTTATATATTCAAGGTAGAACAGTTCTTAAATTTGAAAAAAAACCAGAATTACATTCAACCCCCCCCCTTCTGTAATTCTTTGTTAGATTGTTTGGGAATTACAGAATATGTTCAAGCCACATTTGGTGCTTCTGTCTCCTCAAGCTCCCAACCACCCATGTCAACCTCCACTAATCTGCAAATCCAAGCTCTTCAAGCTCAAGTCTCTTCTCTACAGTCATCCAATGATTCTCTCACAAATCAAGTCTCTCAACTGATAGCACTGGTACAAAGTCAACAAGCGGATATCAAAACTTTGGTAGACTCCCACAAACACTTACAAATGCAGAATTCATTCTCATTGGCAGCTATCATGGATGCTCTAAATGTTAGGTCCATAATCAACTGTAGATGGGGGTGAATACATTTTATGCAAACAATTCGATAAAGCTTTAACAGAATCAACAGTTTTTTAAATTAATCTAATAAAAACTTTTATACAAGTACTCTCTCAAAGGATGGACAATTATTCTTGAGAGCTGCTAGGTTATCAGAAAGATATTATAATTCATTCTTGCAACTCATAAAGGGTAAAACTTAGTTGTCCTTATATAATGCACAGTTACACAATCAATTAGGAATCCTATTCTATTACAATAAGGAAATCTAATACATATCCATGTATGATTGCTTCTGAATAAAGTTCTTCACCGCCTTGAATTATGCAATCATATTCCTTCTCAAATATAAATTGAAGTGACTAAGTCCTGATGACATCAACTGCTGATCATCAAGTACTGATAGACAAGTACTGATGACACCACCTTCAGTAAGTACTGATATTAAGTCCTGATAGTTTATATCCTGATATCATCAATTATATTTAACAATCTCCCCCAACTTGTGCATTATGTAATCATGTACAAGTTCTAATTGATGATGTCAAAACTATCTAAATGCAGAAATCAAATAAACATATACAATCTTACATACAGTGATTATCAGACTTTATTCTTCATTCTAAACTCTAACACAGTCCGTAGCTTCTTCAAGAAACTTTCTCTGCAAATTTTCTTCCATTACATCCAAGTACCATTGCATCCTCTCTTTGTGTTCTTTCAGCTCATCTGTTGATTCATCATTCTAGTAGATGGCAGCCCTGAGGTCATGTAGCTTTGAATTTCCAAGAGATAGATCATCTGGTTCCATAAATCCAATCTTCTTTCCATCTGGATTAAAAGTTAAGACATGTCTTCCTAGACTCATTTCTATCTTAGCTCCTTCAACAGGCATATCAACAACATATTCAGTTTGATCAATGTACTTTGGAATGTAGTTTGATTTGTAAGGCATTCCTTTATGCTTCAACTGTATCAGGTTCTTTATAAATGTAGACCATCTGACAGTTACAGGATTGATTACCTTGATAATTGTAGCAACAAGTTCTAATTCCTGCCATGGTTTGTCTCTTAATTATTCTTGTGTCAACCTTAACCTTCTCCCATACTCCATAAAATAGATCAGTTTCTCTCCAACAAGATCAATAATAATTTGTACTGATATGATCTTCTGTAAGTCTTCAAGCATCACACTATCTCCAATTTCTTCCAGATTTACATGCTTCCTTAGAATCAAAGCATCACCTACAGATGGATCAATATTTAACCTTCCTAGACCACTTGTGATTCCAGGTTTTCTGGCATGAGAACTCCCACATTAAATCTTCTTTAATGTTTTAGAGGAATCTCTTCTTGGTGCAGGTTTCTTACTTCCCCAAAGTAACTTCCTTTTCTCTTCAAAAGTTAATTCTGGATTATCAGATTTTATGTTTTCAGAATCAGAATTTGATAACTCAGCTTGAATTGGGTTTGAAAAATCAACAACATGAGTAGTATCAGAGGTTGTAATTGGTTGAACAATAGCATTTGCTTCTTTATTAACTTGAGCAGTGTCAGAGGTTAACTTCAGTTTCTCAGCCCAGTCAGCTCCATGAATTTTTCTTCTTTAATGAGCTTGGCTAACTTTTTCTTCTTCAGCAATTTTATCAGTATCAAAAGACTGAGATACTATATAGATTGGATCTATCAGTATTTATGATTTAGGTGCCTTAGATACTGATTTCCTTTTAGAAGCTTTAGCTTTAGGCTTTGATGGCTTGGACTTCCCTCATATCTTCTCTTTCCCCTTATAACTCATGTCAGCAGTTAAGATTTCTTAAGACATGAGAGATCTTCCAGCATTTGCTTGACTTACCTCCCTTATGACTACCTATTTGGTTGTTCTGTTAGAAGGATTATCTTCATAAGGATCTTGAGAGATAACAACATCAGTGTTTGATGTCTTCATATAATTCTTAAATTCTTCCTCCATCTGCCTTAACTGTTCTAGATCAACTCCAGGATTTTCTTTCTCAAATATTCTTCTACTCACCTCAGAGTCAAATGTTTGAATCTTTGGGTCCTTGTAGAACAAAGTTGTCTTTCTGCCTTTTACTTTCAGAGTTTGAATATACTGACTAGCTTCTGTACCAGCTTCTATCTCCAGATTTCCTTGGTCATCATCAGCAGTTGTGACTTTCAGAGTTTGTTGAGTTGTTATAGTCACAATAAGTTCCTTTGATTTTTGAATTATTCTCACTTTTTCTACTTCCTCCACCTTGTCTAGATTGAGTTGACTTTTGATGAACCATGAGTTCCAACTAGATCTTCACCTCTCCTTTTCACAATCTCCTTCCTTCCTCCCTTATCTCCACCATCAGGATTTGTGTCATCAGCATCTTTCAAAGTCAGCTATTTGCATTTAGATTTAGCAATCTTCTCCCCCCTTTTGGCATCATCGCCAAGCAGTAGAAAAAGAATCAGCTTCATTGCATTTTGAACCTTATCAAGTTGTCCAGACATTTGCGCTTGTTTAGCTTCCAATCTAGCCTGTTTGGTTTCAATTTGAGTCTGTCTGTCAAGAATTGGTCCAAGCTGTTTTTGTATCTCTTGATGAGTAGTCAGTTTTGTAGCTAGGAAAGATTCTTTGATTTGATTGATTTGAGAAGTGGTGGCTTCCTGAGTAGTATGCAAAGATCTTATCGATAAATTAGATGCTTTCAAATGATTAAGCATATCAGGATTCTGAATGATCTTCTCAGCTGTATCCAGATGATTAATAACATAAGTCTTTAAAATAAGATAATGAAAATCCTTCCATTTTTTGTTCCAGATATCATCAAATAAATCATGTTTATTCTTAGCATCTAACTCTTTCAGCTTTTGTTGCCTCACATGTGTAGGCATATCTTCAGGGAAGAATAGATCATCCTCAGGATCTATAAGAGCATTTGAAATATCAGCTTCTTCACCATCATTAGATTTTGGCTCATGGACAGATCCTTCATTAACAATTGGATTTTAAACTATCTGCTGAACTTCATCTCCAGCTTCAGCATTCAAGATAGAATCAGAAATTGGGGTTGCATGTGATCCAGGTGCTTCAGAAACTTCCATAAAATCAGCATGTAACTCCACATCTTCAAGAATTATAGACAGATGAACTGGAGCTTCATAATTTACTTCCAGAACCTCAGTACCTGTGGAGTGTTGTGGTGATCTTGTAATGAATAGATCTTTATGAATGGACTATTGTGCTACTACATCTTCAGCAACAACAGGGAGAATTTCATGTGATGGAATAGTAGAATGAGTGGACTGCAGGAAAGTATCAGTACTTAGACCTGTAGGGAGATTATCAGCACTTGGTACATCAGAGTTTATCCGAGGGTCAACAGACTATTGTTCAGCAGTTGTTTTTTTTTACCCTGGGTACCTGCAAAATATAACAAATAACACTTAATCTCTATGTTCTTTTAAAGTAGTCTCACTACTCCTCACATCACACATCTCATAACTTTCAATAGTTAAAGTTTCCTCACAAGGATTACTAAATTCTGACTCTTATCTACCTCTCCTTTTTTCAGGAAGGATTCTGCCTCTCTTTAATTCTGTTTATATTTAAATATTTTCACATAACTCACAAAAAAGGCTCAGATAAATATTTAGTCATGTAGAAATAAGAGGTGGATAAAAAAAGGCGGTATGTGGTCATACAACTAGAGGTAGTCCTTAAATAAGGTCTAGATATAATCATACCAACAGGATTTATAACATGCATAAAAAATGCTGATAAAACAAAATCAGTATTTAAAGTAAATACTGATAAAGTGAAATCAGTATTTATACCTTGTGAATCTGAAGATTCAGCTTCTTTGTAGATATTCAATGTAGGTATTGATAAGATATCAGCAGATGGTGGTGATGGATGAATTCTACCTTCAGCATCTATTACCAGTATCACTACAACAGGAGTGAAGCCTTCATTGCAAATTTAATGTAATGGTTTGTGTGGCTAGAGAATCATAAGTTGCTGGTTAAATTTGACACCCGGGTTCTTGTGTACTCTTCTCCACAATTTCAGTGTTGAACTCCTGAGCAGTCTCTTCTTGAAAAGAAGCTGTCTGACTGAATCTTTCAGGATCAAATTGCCTACATAACTCCTTGATCTGAGAGACTTCTTCATAAATTCTGGCAGTTTATTCATCATGCCATTGTTGAATGGACTTTTCATCCAGAGGCTCTTGTTCTTCAATATCTGCTGCACCACTTTGAGGTGTAGGTTCTTGTGGGATTGGATCAGGAGTTGTAGCTATTATATCCCTTTAAGATACAGGTTCTTATGTGCTTGATCCAGGGAAAAGACCTTTCCCTTGTATCCTCTTGAAAAATTTTCAACTTGCTCATGAGTAACCTCTATAACTCTTTTCCTTGGTTGCTTCATTGGAGAATCAGACAGTTCCACAGGTGCATTACGATTAGATTAAAAATCAGGATTTGGTGTAAATGCCCCACGTGTCTCCTCGGCAATTTCCTATTTGATTTTGAGCAAGTTCTAATTGTAGTATGCTTTGACCAGTCTTCTTTTCTTTGGCCTTGGGCTTGTACCAGCATCAGTATTTATGGCACTATAAACAACATCAGTAGTTGTGCCCTCCTCAGTTGGTAGTACAACTGGTCTTGGAGAAGAATCAGATGAAATGTTTGGAAATTTAAAAGATAAGGTAGCATTATCCTCATCTTAATCTGATTCTAATCCAGCAAGCACAAGTTTCCTCTTAAAAGATTCTGAAGGTTTAGAAGAATGAGGAACTTGTGTTGCTTCAACTTTTGACTTTATTACATCAGGATTTATAGCCCTCTTAACCAATTCTTTCTTTCTTTTTACAACAGGTGTCTTTTGGGAAACACCTGAGGTGGCTTCTGTTTGTGGTTATGGTGGTGGTTGAGTTTGTGTTTGAGACTGTGTTTGTGGTTGTGTTTGGGTTGTTGTGCTGGGGTGAGCTGCAGGGGGGTTTCCAATAGTTATGGCCTGCAACTGAGCACTCTGTCTGTTAGGTAAGCCATAAGTCACATGGAGCCTTGCAATAAGCAAGTTCCTAGCAACCAAAGGCAACCTCAAAGGAGATAAATTCAACTTCTTTTCATCTTGTGAAATTAAATCATAAAAGGCCCTTTTGTCAATTTAAAAACTGACACTATTTGATTAGAGGAGATAGGGATATTAGGAAAACATACATTGAAAATTAATTGACAGAATCTAGCATAATACACGATATTTCTATCAGCAGTTAAGCTATCTCCTATAAATGATAATACTACTCTAACAAAATCATAATTGGTACCATAAATTAGAAAGTACCCTATATGTTGTGTCATAATGGGCAGAGCATCAAAATTTGTAGATTTTTTATAGAAAGTCTTTGCGATGCAGTCAAAGAAGAAATTTCATTCCTTCCGAAGCCCATTCCCTTTCAACTGACCATGGTTCTTCAAATCCTTGTCATAACCTATCTCAGTAAAGAATCTCCACATTTCAGCATCTCCCACAAAGGTAGTGTAGGAGTTATGAGTAGGCAATTGTAAAGTATCCCTTGT